>NW_026126977.1:0-195485 GCF_943737965.1 Phodopus roborovskii
CTAACGATAACATTAACACTATCTAAACTATAAACCTAAATTTACCTCTAAAGAAACCTGAAACCTAACCCTACCACTAATAATAACGCTAAGAAGTAGCACGAACCCATAACCCAACAATAACCTTAACTCTAACCCTAGGCCTAACCTAAAGTTAACACTAAAACTAACACTAATAATAAACCCTAACCCTAACACAAAACATAACAGTATCACTTGATCTGACCATACTAATAAACCAATGCAAACTTTGACCTTATCCTAAGCAGACTAACAAACACTACCTAATACTAACTTTAACCCTAACAAAATCGAGCGGTAACCATAACAAGAAGCCTAACCTAACCTAAACCTAACCCAAATACTAAACTAAACGATCACCATAATGCTAAAGCTAACCCTAACCATATAACTAACCATAACCTTAAGAGATAGTGTAACCTTGGCGATAAACCAACCACCTAACAATAACCTTACTCTTACCATAATCTTAACCACTAACCCTATACCTAAAACTAACACTATAAATCTAGACATGCGACTATCACTTAAACTGACCCTGAACTATCCATTACACTAGCATTAACGAGTATCCGCTACGTGTTGCAACTAAAACAAAACACTAACACGAACCCTAACCTAAACTAACATTAACACTAACATCAAACTGAGAATTTAACCTAACAAAAACTGTAAACCTAACCCTAACTAGCTCCCTAACCGTAACATAACAATAATGCTACCCCTAGCGAAATGTTTAACACAGCCAAAACACAATACGAAACCTAAAATTAACACGACGTTAACTAACACCAGCAGCTAACCCTAGCAGCTAACACTGACGATAACCCTAAGCATAACCATAAGCTAGGACAAACACTAACCCAATCATTGACTCTAACCAAACTGTAATCTAACACTAAGACTAACACACTAACACAACACAAACCCTAAACCTCACATTATCACCAACGTTAAAGCTAACCCTAACCATCCCTAATCTGAACCCTCCACCTAACCATAACACTAACCACCCAACCATAATACCATAGCACAGCTACATCCCTGCAGCTCCTAGGGTGTTGTGCCCAGCAGCACGTGGCCCCTAATAAGACCAGTCCACTGATTGTCTTGCATTTTGCCATCCCACAGTTGCCCAGCCTCCACTGCCCTGGTGTCATCACCTGCAATGGCCGCCAGCAGGTTGGTAGCTGGAGAAGACTTTGCTGTCTGTCAGATGGGTGAGGATGGCCACTGTGTGTCCAAGCAGACTCCCCCATACCCAGCATCATCAGCAGCATGAAGAAGTAGGAACGACACAGCTGGGACACTTCCATGCTTCTAATGGTCTCAGTGAAGACGATAAAGGCCAGGCCCATGCCCTGGACAGCTGGCAGATGTTTAAAAGACACCAGATACTCGTGTGAGTCAGAGGGGACAAAGAGTGGAACACCATAGTTCGGACCGTGGAAGGTCTCTCCTCCATGTGTTGCTGCACTCTTCCAAGTGTAACTGTAACACCAAAAATAAAAACCCAGAGACAGATATAGGGGTTCAAGCTTCAATCTGAAGGTCAGAGCAGCAAGGAGGCCAATAACTAGCTCTTGCTTCTACCTCCAGTCTAAAAGGGGAGATCTGTCCCTGCAACATCTCTAGCAAACCTCAGAATGCTGCCTCTCCTCAGGGTGCCTAGAGACCAAATCTCACAATGCAGCCTGAGACATTGGAGTTTCTGTTTTTATATGCCTCTCTAGAGCTGGGATTAACGGCATGTGCTCTTTGTCTTATAGACCGATTCACCCTAGTGTAATCCTGGGAGGTTTCAAACTCAGAGAAATCCACCCAAAGCGTGTGCCACCACTGCCTGGCTAGCTGAGTATGGATGCTGGGATTAAAGGTATGTGTCACATTTGCCTGATTGCCAAGCTTTTGACTGGCTTTGCTTTTTGAATCCTCGGGCAAGCTTTGACAAATCATAGATAATATATCACCACATATAAGTTTGTGGACTTTCAGAGCTGGGCTCTCACTGGAGATAGTAGACCATTGGGGTGAGTGCCGTGAAGTTTTGTAGCCGCTGTCACTTCCTGTCTGTTCAAACTTCCTTGCCCATCAATAGTTAGAGTCTTAGGCAAATGAGTCTATTGTCATGAATTGGCTACAATTCTTCTCCATCATGATGGATTGTACCTCCCTCACTCAGGAGAGCAAAATAAGTACCTCCCTCATGACCGCGTTTGGTATTTGGTTATAGCAACACAATTTTGCATTGACTGATACATAAATGTAAATAAGCTCAGTGGAGTAAGCACAGTGGGAATAGTAGGCTTCAGAAACCGATGGAACATAACATGACATAAGATTTTTAACTGAATATTAGATATCACACAACAATTATTTCACTATTATTAGCAGGAGCCATCAATTTTAAACAATGTCAGTGTTAAAATACTCCCTATTGGGAGTCTCTGATCTCACTTACCTATACATAGTACACAGAAAGCAACACATCAAAGACAATTGGAATCAATGACTTAGAAACAACAATAGTGTTTTCAATGATTAACATAATTATTGGTTTAAATGGTCGCTGTAATGTTAATATTGGATTAGTTATGCCTGAAGGAGTAGACAGGGAGTTATTTCTCATGGTAATTCTATTCAATCAAATGTAGGTTGACAGAAACATGCACTTAAATTGGACTAATGGTGTCTGCATACACTGTAGTTGCTTAACCTATCTTGATTCATAATAGACTTCAATCGTAGAAAAAGCTGCTGAATCTCAGATAATCACATCAGCTAGACTGTGCGTGCCAGGTAGCCAACTGCTTAAAACAAGGTTCAAAACGGCAAATACAAGTTTTACCCAACCAGAACTCTGTATACATCATTGCCATTTTCTTTTTAAAATTTTATTTCATATGTGTGTGTTTTGCTTACATGCATGTGTGTGTGTGCGCGAGGGCGTGCGTTTTTTGTGTGTGTTTGTGTATGTGTGTGAGACAGACAGACACAGAGAGAGACACACACACAGAGAGAGAGAGAGAGAGAGAGAAAGAGAGAGAGATCCTCTGGAGCTTGAGTTAAAGGTAGCTGTAGCATGCCATGCTGAGAATAGAACCCATGTCCTCTGGAAAAGCAGCTAGTTTTCTGAACCCACTGAGCCTCATGTCCACTTTCTATACATTATTTTCTTTTCTTTTGTTATTCTGCACATGTTAGGGTAGAACATGTTTAATTTCATTTTTGCCCAGTGTTTCTAACTATGAGTCAAGCCAATTAAGGTCTATGAGAGTAATTCTGTCTTACCTATCTCTCTCCATGCCCCTCCTCTCCTCACTCTCCTTGCAGTCTAGTAACAGGCAATAGGAGTTTCTGTTTGACAGCCACAGGAATGACGGTGCCTCTGAATGAGCCAAAGCTTCCTCCTGTCTGCTGTTTGGGTCACCAGCAGAAGTGCAAGATTCCCCGAGTTCCTACCTTCCCCATTGCTTTACATCACTTCTAGGATATATCTGTGTCCTTCTTCAGTCACCCCAGAGCAGTGGTCCTGGCCTCTCTTTGACTTTTATTCTAATCTGAAACATCCACTTCTGGCCTGTCCCGTTCTCCCTGAAAACTGGCATTTTTTTCCTAGATGACCATTTAAACTTCTTAACCTTGGGTGATCCAGAAACTGGTCACCATATCTTTAAAAGCTTGAAAATGTCATAAGCTGAGGGAGTGCATAGAGTAGAGGATAAAATAAGTCGGATTTGGAAATGCCACAAATTATAAGCCTTTTCTTTGGTTCACAAACGTTTTCATGGCTGGGCTACTTGCGGGTTGTGGGAAGGGGGAGCCACCATTCTCAATACCTAACTTACTGGAGTTGACTCAGTATGTCATGGGACCCTGGCTCTTCTTAAAGAGACAGTGGGTTGTCAATTTCTCAATGGACAGCCTGGTATTTATAGTGTCATTTCTGGTTTTACCTAACCAAAACCATCAGAAAAATCTAAGGTAGAGAGAGGCATGGCACAGCTCTTTGACCCAGATCACACCCAAACAACCTCTGAATCCCCTTATATGACCTCACTCAACAGGGCTGGGTGAGTGGAGGGCATGAGTTTCCCCAGGTTCCTTGTTGCTGCTGATGCTGCTGCTGGTGCTTGGCAGAAGCGTGTCTGAGATGTTGGACTTCAACCCAGGCCCCCTCGCTTAAAACATCTTCAGGCACTCGTCCAGTTTTCACAAGATACCCCTATGATATGATAACGCCCAGGCTTGGAGGCTGCCCTAATTGTAATATCGGCCCCAGAAATATATCCCATCACCGAGGAGGTAAAACATATCCCAGTGCTGGCCAGGGCAACAAGGTAAAAAAACTGACACGTCCATAGGCTGTCTTTTCAAACTTGACTCCAGTCAGGTTTCTTGAAAAGCTCTGTTGATGATTCGGAGATCTGAGATCTAGTCCTGGAGACTGAGTCCCATCCCAGAAAGCCACAAATAGAGCAGGGCTAGCAGGCAAACACACCAGGATACAACATGAGATAGGAAAAAAAAAAAAAAGGAAACGTTTAGAAAAAGAAACTGTTGGATACAGGTAAACTGAGTAAGTGATAGCTGAGATCAGAGGGCAGAGACTAAACTGCCAGTTCTGGTATCTAAAACTGAAATGCGCATAGAGGAAAGATGATTTTCTTCTGGATGTTTCCCTACAGATTCTCTGCCCTCTATAGCAGGCAGGTTCTGGAGTCTCCTTACCTCTTTAGCCCATACACTTAGCACACAGCTAAGTCTCCCACCACCATGCGGCGCAACAGGGACAGCGTGCCTGCAGAGTCAGTGAAGATGTCAAACCAGTATTTCCCAGCCTCTATGGTGAACTCTATGCCGATGGCACAGTTGATGTGGCACACCTGACCAGAACTGGTTGCAGCTCATCTCTGAGACTCCCTGAGTCATCCCACATTAGATGTCAACAAGAGCCATAGATGCACCTAGGTTTGCTGTGGAGGGCCGAGTCCCCACATCAGCTTTAAGAGCTGCTTTGCAGGGGATTTCATAGCAGAAGAACAACAACAGTTAGGTTGTTGCACTTTGAGGACATCGATGGCTGAAAGTCTAGGAATGCTGAACATACCAAAACATAGCCGAGACTGTGAGAATTGGACTGAAATGTGGTGTGGGGTCCTAGAGAAGGGATTGGTTTGGGAGGAAATTACAATTTACATAGCTGCTATCACTTGCTTGGGTCTGGTCATCAACCTTAGCAGATTAAGCCTCCAAAGTAGTAGTCAGGGATCCCTTGTGTACCGGGATGCCAGGGCTTAGTGTTGTCTGATATCTCCCTATTGGTACAACATGGCAGAGTCAATATTTGACTCTTTCCAGGTTTCGTCTGACTTCCCAAGGCTTTGCTTGGTGCCTCTGAATTCATATTAGCCCTTCATACTGCCATTTCATATTATATCAAGCTCTTGGTTTGCTCCCTCAGGAGATGATTAGTGCTGGATTGAGAGCTACATGCATTTGTACAGTGGACCACAGTGTCCCAATTTATGAAAAAAAAAATACCCGTGATATCAAGCTTCTAGGAACCGGGGAAGAGGATACTTCCCACATGATAACTAGGACATGTGATCAGAAGTGACATTATCTATCATGGACATAGTGCCATCAGAGGCACATGAGGGTTTTCATGATCCTGGCTGGGTGCTAGTTGGTGAAATAAAAAATGGGTCTCTGTGGTGCATATTGCATGTGCATACAGCTCCTAGAAAAACTGATCCAAGTGGAGCTGAGTATCACCATTGCAGGAGCACAGCTACATCCCTGCAGCCCCTCTGGGGTTGTCTTAACAACACGTGGCCCCTAATAAGACCCTCCACTGATTGTCTTGCATTATGCCATCCATAGTTGTCCAGCCTCCGCTGCCTGGTGTCCTCACCTGCAATGGCCGCCTTGGGTTGGTAGCTTGAGAAGACCTTGCTGTCTGTCAGATGGGTGAGCATGGCCACTGTGTGTCCAAGCAAGAACCCCATACCCAACATCATCAGCAGCATGAAGAATAGAGCTGACCACAGCTGGGACACTTCCATGCTTCTAATAGCCTCAGTGTAGCCGATAAGGCCAGGCCCATGCCCTGGACAGCCTGCAGATGATTAATAGACACCAGATACTCGTGTGAGTCAGAGGGGACAAAGTGGAACACATAGTTCGGACGTGGAAGGTCTCTCCTCCCTGTGTTGCTGCACACTTCCAGGTGTGTAACTGTAACACCAAAAATAAAAACCCAGAGACAGATATTAGGGTCAAGCATCAAGCTGAAGGTCAGAGCAGCAAAGCAGCCAAGACACTACCCTTCTCCTACCTCAGTCTAAAAGGGGTGATCCTGTCCCTACCAAATCTCTAGCAAACCTCAGAATGCTGCCTCTCCTCAGGGTGCCTAGAGACCAAATCTCACAATGCAGCCTGAGACATTGGGTTTCTGTTTTTTATATGCCTCTCTAGAGCTGGGATTAAAGGCATGAGCTCTGGTAATCTTATAGACTGTTCACTCTAGTGTATCCCTGGGAGGTTTCAAACTCACAGAAATCCACCCAAAGCGTGTGCCACCACTGCCTGGCTAGCTGGTATGGATCTGGGATTAAAGGTATGTCTCACCTTTGCCTGATTGCAATAGCTTTTGACTGGCTTTGCTTTTTGAATCCTCGGGCAAGCTTTGACAAATCATACATAATATATCACCACAATAATTTGTGGACTCTCAAAGCTAGGCTCTCACTGGAGATAGTAGACCATTGCGGTGGGTGCCTTGAAGTTTTTAGCCGCTGTCACTTCCTGTCTCTTCTTGGCTTCCTTGCCCATCAATAGTTAGAGTCTTAGGCTCATGAGTCTATTGTCATGAATTGTACAATCCTTCTCCACCATGATGAGTGTCCCTCTCACTCAGGAGCACAATATAAGTACCTCCCTCATGTCAGCGTTAGGTATTTGGTTATAGCAACACAATTTTGTATTGAACGATACATAAATGTAAATAAGCTCAGTGGAGTAAGCACAGTGGGGTAGTAGGCTTCAGAAACAGATAAGTATAACATTACTCTGAGATTTTTAACTGAATATTAGATATCACACAACAATTATTTCACTATTATTAGCAGGAGCCATCAATTCTAAATAATGTCCGTGTTAAATACTCCCTATTAGGGTACTCTGATCTCACTTACCCCCCTGGCTACCACCGAAAGCAACACATCAAAGACAATTGGAATCAATGACTTAGAAACAGCAATAGTGTTTTCAACCAGTTAACATAATATTGGTTTAAATGGTCACTGTAATGTTAATATTGGATTAGTTATGCTGAAGAGAGAAGAAAGTAGACAGGGAGGTTCTTTCTCATAGGCAATTCAATTCAATCAAATGTAGTTCGACCGAAATATGCAAAAAATTAGATTAATGGTGTCTGTATACACTGTGAACCTTATTCTATCTTCATGTGTAATGGACTTCAATCGTAGAACAAGCTGCTGAATCTCAGATAATCCCATCAGCTAGCCTGTGCGTGCCAGGTAGCCAACTGCATGAAACAAGGTTCAAAAAAGCAAATACAAGTTTTCCCCCAACGAGCACTCTGTATAAATCATTGCCATTTTCTTTTTAAAATTTTATTTTATATGCATTGGTGTTTTGCTTGCATGCATGTGTGTGCATGTGTGTGTGTGTGTGTGTGTGTGTGTGTTTTGTGTATGTGTGTGCAGACAATTGAACACACACACACACACACACACACACACACACACCCACACAGAGAGAGAGAGAAATCCTCTGAAGGTTGAGTTAAAAGTGGCTGTAGCATGCCATGCTGGGTTCTGAGAGTAGAACCCATGTCCTCTGGAAAAGCAGCTAGATTTTCTGAACCACTGAGCCTCATATCCCACTTTCTATACATTATCTGCTTTTCTTTTGGTATCCTGCACATGTTAGGGTAGAACATGTTTAATTTCATTTGCCCAGTATGTTTTCTAACTATAGAGTCAAACCAATGGGTCTATAGGAAATAATTCCCGTCTTACCTGTCTCTCCCCATGCCCTCCTCCTCCCTCCCACCCCCTCCCCTTTGGAGTTAGCTGGCTGAGGCAGAGCAAGGAGCCTTCTGTTACTGACAGCCCTGGGTGGTGCTGCTGCCTCCTGGATGAGCCAAAGCTTCCTCCTGTCTGCTGTTTGGGTCACCAGCAGAAGTGCAAGATTCCCCGAGTTCCTACCTCCCCTCCCCATTGCTTTCACATCACTTCTAGGATATATCTGTGTCCTTTCTTCAGTCACCCAAGGAGCTGGGTCCTGGCCTCTCTTTGACTTTATTCTAATCTGAAGCATCCACTTCCTGGCCTGTCCCGTTCTCCCTGAAAATGGCATTTTTTTTCTAGATGACCATTTAAGCTTCTTAACCTTGGGTGATCCAGAAACTGGTCACCATATCATTAAAAGCTTGAAAATGTGTCATAAACTGAGGGAGTGCATAAGAGTAGTGGATAAAATAAGTCAGTTTGGAAATGCCACAAATTATAAGCCTTTTCTTTGGGTTTCACAAACGTTTTCATGGCTGAATACTTGCGGGTTGTGCGGAAAGGGGGAGCCACCATTCTCAATACCTAACTTACTGGAGTTGACTCAGTATGTCATGGGACCCTGGCTCTTCTTAAAGAGACAGTGGGGATGTTCTCAATGGCACCTGCCGTTGAGTGCTGGCTGGTTTTAAGCCAAACAAAACCATCAGAAAAATCTGAGGTAGAGGAAGGCATGGCACAGCTCTTTGACCCAGATCACACCCAACAACCTCTGGTCTCCTTATATGACCTCGCTCAGCAGGGCAGAGTGTGTGGAGGGCATGAGTTTCCCAGGGTTCCTTCTTGCTGCTGCTGCTGCTGCTGGTGCTTGGCAGAAAAGTGGAAATCCAAACACCCCACCAGTGGTTCTCAGCATGTAGTCCCAGAACACCAGGAATGTCTGAGATGTTGGACTTCAACCCAGGCACCCGCTTAAACAACATCAGGCACTCATCCAGTTTTCTCAAGATACCCCTATGATATGATAACGCCCAGGCTCAGGCAGCCCTATTGAATATCGGCCCCAGAAATATATCCACATCACCCCGAGGATAAACATATCCCAGTGCTGGCCAGGGCAACAGTCGCAAAGACACGTCATGGGCTGTCTTTTCAAACTGACTCCAGTCAGGTTTCTTGAAAACTCGATGGTGGAAGATCACAGATCTAGTCCTGGAGACTGAGTCCCATCCCAGAAAGCCACAAATAGAGCAGGGCTAGCAGGCAAACACACCAGGATACAACATGGGAAAGGAAAAAAAAAAGGAAACGTTTGAAAAGGGCTGTTGGATACAGGTAAACTGAGGAAGTAAGTGATAGCTGAGATGAGGGCAGAGACAAACTGCCAGTTCTGGGTATCTAAAACTGAAATGCGCATAGAGGAAAGATGATTTTCTTCTGGATGTTTCCCTAAGATTCTCTGCCCTCTATAGCAGGCAGGTTCTGGAGTCTCCTTACCTCTTTAGCCCATACACTTAGCACACAGCTAGGATCTCCACCACCATGCGGGGCAACAGGGACAGCGTGCCTGCTAGAGACATTGAAGATGTCAAACCAGTATTTCACAGCCTCTATGGTGAACTCTATGCCGATGGCACAGTTAATGTGGCACACCTGACCCCGAACGCCAGATTGCAGCTCATCTCTCTGAGACTCCCTGAGTCATCCACATTAGATGTCAACAAGAGCCATAGATACCTGGGTTTGCTGCTGGAAAGCGAGTCCCCATATCAGCTTCAAGAGCTGCTTTGCAGGGGATTTCATAGCAGGAAAACAACAACAACAGTTAGGTTGTTGCACTTTGGGGACATCATAATGGCTGAAAGTCTAGGAATGCTGAACATACCAAAACATAGCCCTTGAGACTGTGAGAATTGGACTGAAATGTGGTGTGGGGTCCTAGAGAAGGTTGGTTTGGGAGGAAATTACAATTTATAGCTGCTATCACTTGCTTAGGCTGGTCATCAACCTTAGCAGATTAAACCTCCAAAGTAGTAGTCCAGGGATCCCTTGTGTACCGGGATGCCAGGGCTTAGTGTTGTCTGATATCTCCCTGTAGTACAACATGGCAGAGTCAATATTTGACTCTTTCAGGTTTTTTCGTCTGACTTCCCAAGGCTTTGCCTTAGTGCCTCTGAATTCCTTCGTAGCCCTTCCCACTGCCATACATATTATGGCAAACACAGAGGTTCTCCCTCAGGGGGAAGATTAAGTGCTGGATTGAGGCTACATGCATTTGTACAGTGGACCACAGTGTCCCAATTTATGAAAAAAAATACCAAGTGCTATCAAGCCCAGGAACGGAAGGGATACTTCGCATACTGATAACTAGGACATGTGATCAGGAAGTGACATTATCTATCATGGACATAGTGCCATCAGAGGCACATGAGGGTTTCATGATCCTGGCTGGTGGCAAGGTGGTGAAATAAAAAAATGGGTCTCTGTGGTGCATATTGCATGTGCATACAGCTCCTAGAAAAACTGATCCAAGTGGAGCTGAGTATCACCATTGCAGGAGCACAGCTACATCCCTGCAGCCAATCTGGGGTTGTCTTAGCAGCACGTGGCCCCCTAATAAGACCCCTCCACTGATTGTCTTGCATTTTCCCATCCATAGTTGCCCAGCCTCCCACTGCCTGGTGTCCTCACCTGCAATGGCCGCCTTGCGGTTGGTAGCTGAGAAGACCTTGCTGTCTGTCAGATGGGTGAGCATGGCCACTGTGTGTCCAAGCAGGATCCCCATACCCAGCACATCAGCAGCAGGAAGAAGTAGGACAACCACAGCTGGGACACTTCCATGCTTCTAATGGCCTCAGTGTAGACGATAAGGCCAGGCCCAAGACCTGGACAGCCTGCAAGATGATTAATAGACACCAGATACTCGTGTGAGTCAGAGGGGACAAGAGTGGAACACCATAGTTTGGACGTGGAAGGTTTCTCCTCCATGTGTTGCTGCACACTTCCCAGGTGTGTAACTGTAACACCAAAAATAAAAACGCAGAGACAGATGTTGGGGTTCAAGCATCAAGCTGAAGGTCAGAGCAGCAAAGCAGCCAAGACACTAGCCCTTACTTCTACCTCAGTCTAAAAGGGGGTGATCCTGTCCCTGCAAGATCTCTGGCAAACCTCAGAATGCTGCCTCTCCTCCGGGTGCCTAGAGACCAAATCTCACAATGCAGCCTGAGACATTGGGTTTCTGTTTTTTATATGCCTCTCTAGAGCTGGGATTAAAAGCTGAGCTCTGGTAATCTTATAGACTGATTCACTCTAGTGTATTCCTGGGAGGATTGAAACTCCAGAAATCCACCCAAAGTGTGCCACCACTGCCTGGCTAGCTGGTATGGATGCTGGGATTAAAGGTATGTGTCACCTTTGCCTCATTGCAATAGCTTTTGACTGGCTTTGCTTTTTGAATCTCGAGACAGCTTTGACAAATCATACATAATATATCACCACATATAAATTTGTGGACTCTCAGAGCTGGGCTCTCACTGGAGATAGTAGACCATTGGGTGAGTGCCTTGAAGTTTTGTAGCCCGCTGTCACTTCCTGTCTCTTCTTGAGTTCCTTGCCCATCAATAGTTAGAGTCTTTGGCTCATGAGTCTATTGTCATGATTGTACAATCCTTCTCCACCTGATAGTGTGCCTCTCACTCAGGAGAGCAAAATAAGTACCTCCCTCATGACCGTGTTAGGTATTTGGTTATAGCAACATAATTTTGTGTTGAACGATACATAAATGTAAATAAGCTCAGTGGAGTAAGCACATTGGGAATAGTAGGCTTCAAAAACAGATAAGTATAACATGACTCTGAGATTTTTAACTGAATATTAGATATCACGCAACAATTATTTCACTATTATTAGCAGGAGCCATCAATTCTAAACAATGTCCGTGTTAAAATACTCCTATTGGGGTACTCTCATCTCACTTTCCTGCCCCCTGACTACCACCGAAAGCAACACATCAAAGACAATTGGAATCAATGACTTAGAAACAACAATAGTGTTTTCAATGATTAACATAATTATTGGTTTAAATGGTCACTGTAATGTTAATATTGGATTAGTTATGGCTGAAGAAGGAGTAGACAGGGAGTTATTTCTCATGGTAATTCTATTCAATCAAATGTAGTTCGAACGAAATATGCAAAAATTAGACTAATGGTGTCTGTATACCTGTGAACTTTATTCTATCTTCATGTGTAATGGACTTCAATGCGTAGAACAAGCTGCTGAATCTCAGATAATCACATCAGCTAGCCTGTGCTTGCCGGTAGCCAACTGCTTGAAGCAAGGTTCAAAAAAGCAAATACAAGATTTTACCCAACGAGCACTCTGTATACATCATTACCATTTTTTTTTAAAATTTTATTTTGCATTGGTGTTTTGCTTGCATGCATGTGTCTTCATGTGTGTGCGCCTGTGTGTGTGTGTGTGTTTGTGTATGTGTGTGAGACAGACAGACAGAGACACACACACACACACACACACACAGACAGAGAGAGAGAGAGAGAGAGAGAGAGAGAAAGAAAAATCCTCTGAAGGTTGAGTTAAAGGTAGCTGTAGCATGCCATGTGGGTTCTGAGAATAGAACCCATGTCCTCTGGAAAAGCAGCTAGTTTTCTGAACCACTGAGCCTCATGTCCACTTTCTATACATTATTTTCTTTCTTTTGTTATCCTGCCATGTTAGGGTGGAACATCTTTAATTTCATTTTGCCCAGTATGTTTTCTAACTATGGAGTCAAGCCAATTAAGGTCTATAAGAGTAATTCTGTCTTACCTGTCTCTCTCCATGCCCTCCTCCTCCCTCCACCCCTCTCTTTCGAGTTAGCTGGCTGAGACAGAGCAAGGAGACTTCTGTTACTGACAGCCACTGGGTGGTGCTGCTGCCTCCTGAACCAGCCAGCTTCCTCCCTGTCTGCTGTTTGGTCACCTGCTTAAGTGCAAGATTCCCCGAGTTCCCTACCTCCTCCCCATTGCTTTACATCACTTCTAGGGATATATCTGTGTCCCATCTTCAGTCACCACAGGCTGAGGTCCTGGCCTCTCGACTTTATTCTAATCTGAAACATCCACTTCCTGGCCTGTCCCGTTCTCCCTGAAAACTGGCATTTTTTTTTCTAGATGACCATTTAAACTTCTTAACCTTGGGTGATCCAGAAACTGGTCACCATACCTTTAAAAGTTGAAAATGTCATAAGCTGAGGTGCATAGTGTAGAGGATTAAATAAGTCAGTTTGGAAATGCCACAAATTATAACCTTTTCTTTGGTTCTAACGTTTTCATGGCTGAATACTTGCGAGGTTGTGGGAAGGGAGCCACCTTTCTCAATACCTAACTTACTGGAGATGACTCAGTATGTCATGGGACCCTGGCTCTTCTTAAAGAGACAGTGGGGAGTGTTTCTCAATGGACAGCCTGCCGTTTAGAGTGTCATGGCTGGTTTTTACCTAAACCAAAACCATCAGAAAAATCTAAGGTAGAGGAAGGCATGGCACAGCTCTTTGACCCAGATCACACCCAAACAACCTCCTGAATCCCCTTATATGACCTCACTCAACAGGGCTGGGTGAGTGGAAGGCATGAGTTTCCCCAGGGTTCCTTGTTGCTGCTGATGCTGCTGCTGGTGCTTGGCAGAAAATTGGAAATCCAAACACCCCACCAGTGGTTCTCAGCATGTAGTCCCAGAACACCCTTAGGAATGTCTGAGACGTGGGACTTCAACTCCAGGCCCCCTTGCTTAAAACATCTTCAGGCACTCGTCCAGTTTTCACAAGATACCCCTATGATATGATAACGCCCAGGCTTGGGCTCCCTAATTAGGAATATCGGCCCCAGAAATATATCCCATCACCGAGGAGGTAAAACATATCCCAGTGCTGGCCAGGCCAACAAGGTAAAAAAACTGACACGTCCACAGGCTGTGTATTCAACCCTGGACTCCAGTCAGGTTTCTTGAAAAGCTCTGATGGTGGAATATCCCTGAATCTAGTCCTGGAGACTGAGTCCCCTCCCAGAAAACCACAAATAGAGCAGGGCTAGCAGGCAAACACACCAGGATACAACATGGATAAAAAAAAAAAAGAAACGTTTAGAAAAGAAACTGTTGGATACAGGTAAACTGAGGAAGTAAGTGATAGCTGAGATCAGAGTGCAGAGCTAAACTGCCAGTTCTGGTATCTAAAGCTGAAATGCGCATAGAGGAAAGATGATTTCTTCTGGATGTTTCCCTACAGATTCTCTGCCCTCTATAGCAGGCAGGTTCTGGAGTCTCCTTACCTCTTTAGCCCATACACTAAGCACACAGCTGGGATCTCCACCACCATGCGGCGCAGCAGGGACAGCGTGCCTGCAGAGTCATTGAAGATGTCAAACCAGTATTTCCCAGCCTCTATGGTAAACTCTATGCCGATGGCACAGTTGATGTGGCACACCTGACCAGGAGCACCAGATTGCAGCTCATCTCTCTGAGACTCCCTGAGTCATCCCACATTAGATGTCAACAAGAGCCATGGATGCCTAGGTTTGCTGTGGAGGGCAGTCCCCACATCAGCTTTAGGGCTGCTTTGCAGGGGATTTCATAACGGAAAAAACAACAACAGTTAGGTTGTTGCACTTTAGGGGACATCATAATGGCTGAAAATCTAGGAATGCTAGACATACCAAAACATAGCCCTTGAGACTGTGAGAATTGGACTGAAATGTGGTGTGGGGTCCTAGAGAGGGATTGGTTTGGGGAGGAAATTATAATTTACATAGCTGCTATCACTTGCTTGGGTCTGGTCATCAACCTTAGCAGATTAAGCCTCCAAAGTAGTAGTCAGGGATCCCTTGTGTGCGGGATGCCAGGGCTTAGTGTTGGCTGATATCTCCCTGTAGTACAACATAGCCGAGTCAATATTTGACTCTTTCCAGGTTTTCGTCTGACTTCCCAAGGCTTTGCATTGGTGCCTCTCAGATTCATAGTAGCCCTTCCCACTGCCATACCATATTATGTCAAACACCGGGTTGCTCCCTCAGGAGATCAGTTAAGTGCTGGATTGAGAGCTACATGCATTTATACAGTGGACCCACAGTGTCCCAATTTATGAAAAAAAAAATACCAAGTGATATCAAGCTTCGAGGCACGGGGGAAGAGGATACTTCCCACATGATAACTAGGACATGTGATCCAGTAACATTATCTATCTGGACATAGTGCCATCAGAGGCACATGAGGGTTTTCATGATCCTGGCTGGGTGGCAAGGTGGTGAAATAAAAAATGGGTCTCTGTGGTGCATATTGCATGTGCATACAGCTCCTAGAAAAACAGATCCAAGTGGAGCTGGTATCACCATTGCAGGAGCACAGCTACATCCCTGCAGCCCCTCTGGGGTTGTCTTAGCAACACGTGGCCCCTAATAAGTCCCCTCCACTGATTGTCTTGCATTATGCCATCCATAGTTGTCCAGCCTCCCACTGCCTGGTGCTCCTCACCTGCAATGGCCGCCTTGGGTTGTTAGCTGGAGAAGACCTTGCTGTCTGTCAGATGGGTGACATGGCCACTGTGTGTCCAAGCAAGATCCCCATACCCAGCATCATAACAGCATGAAGAAGTAGAGAACTGACCCGGCTGGGACACTTCCATGCCTTCTAATGGCCTCAGTGTGACGATAAAGGCCAGGCCCATGCCCTGGACAGCCTACAGATGATTAATAGACACCAGATACTCGTGTGAGTCGGGGGGGACAAGAGTGGAACACCATAGTTCGGACGTGGAAGGTCTCTCCTCCATGTGTTGCTGCACACTTCCAGGTGTGTAACTGTAACACCAAAAATAAAAACCCAGAGACTATATTGGGGTTCAAGCATCAAGCTGAAGGTCAGAGCAGCAAAAGCAGGCCAAGACACTAGCCCTTACTTCTACCTCAGTCTAAAAGGGGGTGATCCTGTCCCTGCAAGATCTCTAGCAAACCTCAGAATGCTGCCTCTCCTCAGGGTGCCTAGAGACCAAATCTCACAATGCAGCCTGACACATTGGGTTCTGTTTTTTATATGTCTCTCTAGAGCTGGGATTAAAGGCATGGGCTCTGATAATCTTATAGACTAGTTCACTCTAGTGTGTCCCTGGGAGGTTTCAAACTCACAGAAATCCACCCAAGCGTGTGCCATTACTGCCTGGCTAGCTGGTATGGATGCTGGGATTAAAGTATGTGTCACCTTTGCCTCATTGCAATAACTTTTGACTGGCTTTGCTTTTTGAATCCTCAGGCAAGCTTTGACAAATAATATATAATATATCATAACATATAAATTTGTGGACTCTCAGAGCTGGGCTCTCACTAGAATAGCTAGACCATTGGGTGAGTGCCTTGAGTTTTGTAGCCCACTGTCACTTCCTCTCTGTTCTTGGCTTCCTTGCCCATCAATAGTTAGAGTCTTAGGCTCATGAGTCTATTGTCATGAATTCACAATCCTTCCTCCACCATGATAGATTGTACCTCTCATAGGAGAACAAATAATACCTCCCTCACGACCTCGTTAGGTATTTGGTTATAGCAACACAATTTTGTATTGAGCAATACATAAATGTAAAAATAAGCTCAGTGGAGTAAGCACAGTGGGAATAGTAGGCTTCAGAAACAGATAAGTATAACATGACTCTGAGATTTTTAACTGAATATTAGATATCACACAACAATTATTTCACTATTATTAGCAGGAGCCATCAATTCTAAACACTGTCCGTGTTAGAATACTCCCTATTGGGGTACTCCTCATCTCCCTTCACCTGCCCCCTCATTACTACCGAAGCAACACATCAAAGACAATTGGAATCAATGACTTAGAAACAACAATAATGTCTTCAATGGTTACATAATTATTGGTTTAAATGGTCACTGTAATGTTAATATTGGATTAGTTATGGCTGAAGAGAGAAGGAGTAGACAGGGAGTTATTTCTCATGGTAATTCTATTCAATCAAATGTAGTTCGAACGAAATATGCAAAAATTAGACTAATGGTGTCTGTATACACTGTGAACCTTATTCTATCTTGATTTGTAATGGACTTCAATTGTAGAACAAGCTGCTGAATCTCAGATAGTCACATCAGCTAGCCTGTGCGTGCCAGGTAGCCAACTGCTTAACACAAGGTTCAAAAAAGCAAATACAAGTTTTACCCAACGAGCACTCTGTATACATCGGTGCCATTTTCTTTTTAAAATTTTATTTTATATGCATTGGTGTTTTGTTTGCATGCATGTGTGTGCATGTGTGTGCGTGTGTGTGTGTGTGTGTGTTTTTGTGTGTGTGTGTGAGACAGACAACAGAGAGAAACACACACACACACACACACACCGGAGAGAGAGAGAGAGAGAGAGAGAGAAATCTTCTGAATGTTGAAGGTAACAAGTAGCTGTAGCATGCCATGTGGGTTCTGAGAATGAGAACCCATGTCCTCTGGAAAAGCAGCTAGTTTTCTGAACCACTGAGCCTCATGTCCACTTTTCTATACATTATTTTCTTTTCTTTTGGTATACTGCCATGTTGGGTAGAACATGTTTAATTTCATTTTTGCCCAGTATGTTTTCTAACTATAGAGTCAAGCCAATTAAGGTCTATGAGATAATGTCTGTCTTACCTGTCTCTCTCCATGCCCTCCTCCTCCCTCCACCCCCTCCCCTTTGGAGTTAGCTGGCTGAGGCAGAGCAAGGAGACTTCTGTTACTGACAGCCACTAGGTGGGTGCTGCTGCCTCCTGAATGAGCCAAAGCTTCCCTCCTGTCTGCTGTTTGGGTCACCAGCAAGTGCAAGATTCCCCGAGTTCCTACCTCCTCCCCATTGCTTTTTATCACTTCTAGGATATATCTTTGTCCCCTTCTTTGGTCACCCCAAGAGCTGAGGTCCTGGCCTCTCTTTGACTTTATTCTAATCTGAAACATCCACTTCCTGGCCTGTCCCGTTCTCCCTGAAAACTGGCATTTTTTTTTCTAGATGACCATTTAAACTTCTTAACCTTGGGTGATCCAGAAACTGGTCACCATATCTTTAAAAGCTTGAAAATGCTAAGCTGAGGGGAGTGCATAGAGTAGAGGATAAAATAAGTCAGTTTGGAAATGCCACAAATTACTAAGCCTTTTCTTTGGTTCCCAAACTTTTCATGGCTGAATACTTGCGAGGGTTGTGGGAAAGGGGGGAGCCACCATTCTCAATACCTAACTTACTGGAGTTGACTCAGTATGTCATGGGACCCTGGCTCTTATTTAAGAGACAGTGGGGGTATTTCTCAATGGACAGCCTGCCGTTTTAGAGTGTCATGGCTGGTTTTACCTAAAGCAAAACCATCCAGAAAAATCTAAGGTAGAGGAAGGCATGGCACAGCTCTTTGACCCAGATCACACCCAAACAACCTCTGAATCCCCTTATATGACCTCACTCAACAGGGCTGGGTGAGTGGGGGGCATGAGTTTCCCCAGGGTTCCTTGTTGCTGCTGATGCTGCTGCTGGTGCTTGGCAGAAAATTGGAAATCCAAACACCCCACCAGTGGTTCTCAGCATGTAGTCCCAGAACACCAAGGAATGTCTGAGATGTTGGACTTCAACCCAGGCCCACCCCACCCAAAACATCTTCAGGCACTGCGTCCAGTTTTCACAAGATACCCCTATGATATGATAACGCCCAGGCTTGGAGGCTGCCCTAATTAGGAATATCGGCCTCAGAAATATATCCCATCACCGAGGAGGTAAAACATATCCCAGTGCTGGCCAGGGCAACAAGGTAAAAAAACTGACACATCCATGGGCTGTCTTTTCAAACTGGACTCCAGTCAGGTTTCTTGAAAAGCTCTGATGGTGGAAGATCACAGAATCTAGTCCTGGAGACTGAGTCCCATCCCAGAAAGCCACAAATAGAGCAGGGCTAGCAGGCAAACACACCAGGATACAACATGGGAAAGAAAAAAAAAAGGAAACGTTTAGAAAAAGAAACTGTTGGATACAGGTAATCTGAGGAAGTAAGTGATAGCTGAGATCAGAGGGCAGAACTAAACTGCCAGTTCTGGTATCTAAAACTGAAATGCGCATAGAGGAAGATGATTTTCTTCTGGATGTTTCCCTACAGATTCTGTGCCCTCTATAGCAGGCAGGTTCTGGAGTCTCCTTACCTCTTTAGCCCATACACTTAGCACACAGCTAGGATCTCCACCACCATGCGGAGCAGCAGGGACAGCGTGCCTGCAGAGTCATTGAAGATGTCAAACCAGTATTTCCCAGCCTCTATGGTGAACTCTATGCCGATGGCACAGTTGATGTGGCACACCTGACCAGGAGCACCAGATTGCAGCTCATCTCCCTCTGAGACTCCCTGAGTCATCCCACATTAGATGTCAACAAGAGCCATAGATACCTAGGTTTGCTGTGGAGAAGCGAGTCCCCACATCAGCTTTAAGAGCTGCTTTGCAGGGGATTTCATAGCAGGGAAAACAACAACAACAGTTAGGTTGTTGCACTTTAGGGACATCATAATGGCTGAAAGTCTAGGGAATGCTGAACATACCAAAACATAGCCCTTGAGACTATGAGGAATTGGACTGAAATGTGGTGTGGGGTCCTAGAGAAAGGATTGGTTTGGGAGGAAATTACAATTTACATAGCTGCTATCACTTGCTTGGGTCTGGTCATCAACCTTAGCAGATTAAGCCTCCAAAGTAGTAGTCAGGGATCCGTTGTGTACCGGGATACCAGTGCTTAGTGTTGTCTGATATCTCCCTGGGGTACAACATGGCAGAGTCAATATTTGACTCTTTCCAGGTTTTCGTCTGATTTCCCAAGGCTTTGCATGGTGCCTCTGAATTCATAGTAACCCTTCCCACTGCCATCCATATTATGTCAAACACCGGGTTGCTCCCCTCAGGAGATGATTAACTGCTGGATTGAGAGCTACATGCATTTGTACAGTGGACCACAGTGTCCCAATTTATGAAAAAAAAATACCAAGTGCTATCAAGCTTGAGGAATGGGGAAGAGGATACTTCCCACATGATAACCTAGGACATGTGATCAGAAGTGACATTATCTATCATGGACATAGTGCCATCAGAGGCACATGAGGGTTTCGTGATCCTGGCTGGGTGGCAAGGTGGTGAAATAAAAAATGGGTCTTTGTGGTGCATATTGCATGTGCATACAGCTCCTAGAAAAACTGATCCAAGTGGAGCTGAGTATCACCATTGCAGGAGCACAGCTACATCCCTGCAGCCCCTCTGGGGTTGTCTTAGCAGCACGTGGCCCCTAATGAGATCCCCTCCACTGATTGTCTTGCATTTTCCCATCCATAGTTGCCTAGCCTCCACTGCCTGGTGTCCTCACCTGCAATGGCCGCCTTGGGTTGGTGGCTGGAGAAGACCTTGCTGTCTGTCAGGTGGGTGAGCATGGCCACTGTGTGTCCAAGCAGGATCCCCATACCCAGCATCATCAGCAGCATGAAGAAGTAGAGAACTGACCACAGCTGGGACACTTCCATGCTTCTAATGGCCTCAGTGTAGACGATGAAGGCCAGGCCCATGCCCTGGACAGCCTGCAGATGATTAATAGACACCAGATACTCGTGTGAGTCAGAGGGGACAAGAGTGGAACACCATAGTTCGGACGTGGAAGGTCTCTCCTCCATGCGTTGCTGCACACTTCCAGGTATGTAACTGTAACATCAAAAATAAAAACACAGAGACTTATATTGGGGGTTCAAGCATCAAGCTGAAGGTCAGAGCAGCAAAGCAGCCAAGACACTAGCCCTTACTTCTACCTCAGTCTAAAAGGGGGGGGGGTGATCCTGTCCCTGCAAGATCTCTAGCAAACCTCAGAATTTTGCCTCTCCTCAGGGTGCCTAGAGACCAAATCTCAAAATGCAGCCTGAATCATTGGGTTTCTGTTTTTTATATGCCTCTCTAGAGCTGGGATTAAAGGCATGAGCTCTGGTCATCTTATAGACTGATTCACTCTAGTGTATCCCTGGGGAGGTTTGAAACTCACAGAAATCCACCCAAAGCGTGTGCCACCACTGCCTGGCTAGCTGGTATGGATGCTGGGATTAAAGGTATGTGTCACCTTTGCCTGATTGCAATAGCTTTTGACTGGCTTTGCTTTTTGAATCCGCGGGCAAGCTTTGACAAATCATACATAATATATCACCACATATAAATTTGTGGACTTTCAGAGCTGGGCTCTCACTGGAGATAGTAAACCATTGGGTGAGTGCCTTGAAGTTTTGTAGCCCGCTGTCACTTCCTGTCTGTTCTTGGCTTCCTTGCCCATCAATAGTTAGAGTCTTAGGCTCATGAGTCTATTGTCATGAATTGTACCAATCCTTCTCCACCATGATAGATTGTACCTCTCACTCAGGAGAGCAAAATAAGTACCTCCCTCATTACCGCGTTAGGTATTTGGTTATAGCAACACAATTTTGTAGTGAACGATACATAAATGTAAATAAGCTCAGTGGAGTAAGCACAGGGGGAATAGTAGGCTTCAGAAACAGATAAGTATAACATGACTCTGAGATTTTTAACTGGATATTAGATATCACACAACAATTATTTCACTATTATTAGCAGGAGCCATCAATTCTAAACACTGTCCGTGTTAAAATACTCCCTATTGGGGTACTCTGATCTCACTTTCCTGCCCCTGACTACCACCGAAAGCAACACATCAAAGACAATTGGAATCAATGACTTAGAAACAACAATAGTGTTTTCAATGATTAACATAATTATTGGTTTAAATGGTCACTGTAATGTTAATATTGGATTAGTTATGGCTGAAGAGAGAAGGAGTAGACAGGGAGTTATTTCTCATGGTAATTCTATTCAATCAAATGTAGTTCGACCGAAATATGCAAAAATTAGACTAATGGTGTCTGTATACACTGTGAACCTTATTCTATCTTCATGTGTAATGGACTTCAATCGTAGAACAAGCTGCTGAATCTCAGATAATCACATCAGCTAGCCTGTGCGTGCCAGGTAGCCAACTGCTTGAAACAAGGTTCAAAAAGCAAATACAAGTTTTACCCAACGAGCACTCTGTATACCTCATTGCCATTTTCTTTTTAAAATTTTATTTTATATGCATTGGTGTTTTGCTTGCATGCATGTGTGTTCATGTGTGTGCGCGTGTGTGTGTGTGTGTGTGTTTGTGTATGTGTGTGAGACAGACAGACAGAGAGAGACACACACACACACACACACACAGAGAGAGAGAGAGAGAGAGAGAGAGAAATCCTCTGAAGGTTGAGTTAAAGGTAGCTGTAGCATGCCATGTGGGTTCTGAGAATAGAACCCATGTCCTCTGGAAAAGCAGCTAGTTTTCTGAACCACTGAGCCTCATGTCCACTTTCTATACATTATTTTCTTTTCTTTTGGTATCCTGCACATGTTAGGGTAGAACATGTTTAATTTCATTTTGCCCAGTATGTTTTCTAACTATAGAGTCAAGCCAATTAAGGTCTATGAGAGTAATTCTGTCTTACCTGTCTCTCTCCATGCCCTCCTCCTCCCTCCACCCCCTCCCCTTTGGAGTTAGCTGGCTGAGGCAGAGCAAGGAGACTTCTGTTACTGACAGCCACTAGGTGGTGCTGCTGCCTCCCTGAATGAGCCAAAGCTTCCTCCTGTCTGCTGTTTGGGTCACCAGCAGAAGTGCAAGATTCCCCGAGTTCCTACCTCCTCCCCATTGCTTTACATCACTTCTAGGATATATCTGTGTCCCTTCTTCAGTCACCCCAAGAGCTGAGGTCCTGGCCTCTCTTTGACTTTTATTCTAATCTGAAACATCCACTTCCTGGCCTGTCCGCGTTCTCCCTGAAAACTGGCATTTTTTCTAGATGACCATTTAAACTCTTAACCTTGGGTGATCCAGAAACTGGTCACCATATCTTTAAAAGCTTGAAAATGACATAAGATGAGGGAGTGCATAAGAGTAGTGGATAAAATAAGTCAGTTTGGAAATGCCACAAATTATAAGCCTTTTCTTTGGTTCCACAAACGTTTTCATGGCTGAATACTTGCGAGGGTTGTGGGAAAGGGGGGGAGCCACCATTCTCAATACCTAACTTACTGGAGTTGACTCAGTATGTCATGGGACCCTGGCTCTTCTTAAAGAGACAGTGGGGAGTGTTTCTCAATGGACAGCCTGCCGTTTAGAGTGTCATGGCTGGTTTTTACCTAAACCAAAACCATCAGAAAAAATCTAAGGTAGAGGAAGGCATGGCACAGCTCTTTGACCCAGATCACACCCAAACAACCTCTGAATCCCCTTATATGACCTCACTCAACAGGGCTGGGTGAGTGGAGGGCATGAGTTTCCCCCAGGGTTCCCTTGTTGCTGCTGCTGCTGCTGGTGCTTGGCAGAAAATTGGAAATCCAAACACCCCACCAGTGGTTCTCAGCATGTAGTCCCAGAACACCAAGGAATGTCTGAGATGTTGGACTTCAACCCAGGCCCCCTCGCTTAAAACATCTTTAGGCACTAGTCCAGTTTTCACAAGATACCCCTATGATATGATAACGCCCAGGCTTGGAGGCAGCCCTAATTAGGAATATCGGCCCCAGAAATATATCCCATCACCGAGGAGGTAAAACATATCCCAGTGCTAGCCAGGGCAACAAGGTAAAAAAACTGACACGTCCATGGGCTGTCTTTTCAAACTGGACTCCAGTCAGGGTTTCTTGAAAAGCTCTGATGGTGGAAGATCACAGAATCTAGTCCTGGAGACTGAGTCCCCATCCCAGAAAGCCACAAATAGAGCAGGGCTAGCAGGCAAACACACCAGGATACAACATGGGAAAGGAAAAAAAAAAGGAAACGTTTAGAAAAAGAAACTGTTGGATACAGGTAAACTGAGGAAGTAAGTGATAGCTGAGATCAGAGGGCAGAGACTAAACTGCCAGTTCTGGTATCTAAAACTGGAAATGCGCATAGAGGAAAGATGATTTTCTTCTGGATGTTTCCCTACAGATTCTCTGCCCTCTATAGCAGGCAGGTTCTGGAGTCTCCTTACCTCTTTAGCCCATACACTTAGCACACAGCTAGGATCTCCACCACCATGCGGAGCAGCAGGGACAGCGTGCCTGCAGAGTCATTGAAGATGTCAAACCAGTATTTCCCAGCCTCTATTGTAAACTCTATGCCGATGGCACAGTTGATGTGGCACACCTGACCAGGAGCACCAGATTGCAGCTCATCTCTCTGAGACTCCCTGAGTCATCCCACATTAGATGTCAACAAGAGCCATAGATACCTAGGTTTGCTGTGGAGGGCGAGTCCCCACATCAGCTTTAAGAGCTGCTTTGCAGGGGATTTCATAGCAGGAAAACAACAACAACAGTTAGGTTGTTGCACTTTAGGGGACATCATAATGGCTGAAAACTAGCCCTTGAGACTGTGAGAATTGGACTGAAATGTGGTGTGGGGTCCTAGAGAAGGATTGGTTTGGGAGGAAATTACAATTTACATAGCTGCTATCACTTGCTTGGGTCTGGTCTTCCAACCTTAGCAGATTAAGCCTCCAAAGTAGTAGTCAGGGATCCCTTGTGTACCGGGATGCCAGGGCTTAGTGTTGGCTGATATCTCCCTGTAGTACAACATGGCAGAGTCAATATTTGACTCTTTCCAGGTTTTCGTCTGACTTCCCAAGGCTTTGCATGGTGCCTCTGAATTCATAGTAGCCCTTCCCACTGCCCTACCATATTATGTCAAACACCGGGTTGCTCCCTCAGGAGATGATTAACTGCTGGATTGAGAGCTACATGCATTTGTACAGTGGACCACAGTGTCCCAATTTATGAAAAAAAATACCAAGTGCTATCAAGCCGAGGAACGGGGAAGAGGATACTTCCCATATGATAACTAGGACATGTGATCAGAGTGACATTATCTATCATGGACATAGTGCCATCAGAGGCACATGAGGGTTTTCATGATCCTGGCTGGGTGGCAAGGTGGTGAAATAAAAAATGGGTCTCTGTGGTGCATATTGCATGTGCATACAGCTCCTAGAAAAACTGATCCAAGTGGAGCTGAGTATCACCATTGCAGGAGCACAGCTACATCCCTGCAGCCCCTCTGGGGTTGTCTTAGCAGCACGTGGCCCCTAATAAGACCCCCTCCACTGATTGTCTTGCATTTTCCCATCCATAGTTGCCCAGCCTCCACTGCCTGGTGTCCTCACCTGCAATGGCCGCCTTGGTTGGTAGCTGGAGAAGACCTTGCTGTCTGTCAGATGGGTGAGCATGGCCACTGTGTGTCCAAGCAGGATCCCCATACCCAGCATCATCAGCAGCAGGAAGAAGTAGAGAACTGACCACAGCTGGGACACTTCAATGCTTCTAATGGCCTCAGTGTAGACGATAAAGGCCAGGCCCAAGCCCTGGACAGCCTGCAGATGATTAATAGACACCAGATACTCGTGTGAGTCAGAGGGGACAAGAGTGGAACACCATAGTTTGGACGTGGAAGGTTTCTCCTCCATGTGTTGCTGCACACTTCCAGGTGTGTAACTGTAACACCAAAAATAAAAACCCAGAGACAGATATTGGGGTTCAAGCATCAAGCTGAAGGTCAGAGCAGCAAAGCAGCCAAGACACTAGCCCTTACTTCTACCTCAGTCTAAAAGGGGTGATCCTGTCCCTGCAAGATCTCTAGCAAACCTCAGAATGCTGCCTCTCCTCAGGGTGCCTAGAGACCAAATCTCACAATTCAGCCTGAGACATTGGGTTTCTGTTTTTTATATGCCTCTCTAGAGCTGGGATTAAAGGCATGAGCTCTGGTAATCTTATAGACTGATTCACTCTAGTGTATTCCTGGGAGGTTTCAAACTCACAGAAATCCACCCAAAGCGTGTGCCACCACTGCCTGGCTAGCTGGTATGGATGCTGGGATTAAAGGTATGTGTCACCTTTGCCTGATTGCAATAGCTTTTGACTGGCTTTGCTTTTTGAATCCTCGGGCAAGCTTTGACAAATCATACATAATATATCACCACATATAAATTTGTGGACTCTCAGAGCTGGGCTCTCACTGGAGATAGTAGACCATTGGGTGAGTGCCTTGAAGTTTTGTAGCCCGCTGTCACTTCCTGTCTCTTCTTGGCTTCCTTGCCCATCAATAGTTAGAGTCTTAGGCTCATGAGTCTATTGTCATGAATTGTACAATCCTTCTCCACCATGATAGATTGTACCTCTCACTCAGGAGAGCAAAATAAGTACCTCCCTCATGACCGCGTTAGGTATTTGGTTATAGCAACACAATTTTGTATTGACCGATACATAAATGTAAATAAGCTCAGTGGAGTAAGCACAGTGGGAATAGTAGGCTTCAGAAACAGATAAGTATAACATGACTCTGAGATTTTTAACTGAATATTAGATATCACACAACAATTATTTCACTATTATTAGCAGGAGCCATCAATTCTAAACAATGTCCGTGTTAAAATACTCCCTATTGGGGTACTCTGATCTCACTTTCCTGCCCCTGACTACCACCGAAAGCAACACATCAAAGACAATTGGAATCAATGACTTAGAAACAACAATAGTGTTTTCAATGATTAACATAATTATTGGTTTAAATGGTCACTGTAATGTTAATATTGGATTAGTTATGGCTGAAGAGAGAAGGAGTAGACAGGGAGTTATTTCTCATGGTAATTCTATTCAATCAAATGTAGTTCGACCGAAATATGCAAAAATTAGACTAATGGTGTCTGTATACACTGTGAACCTTATTCTATCTTCATGTGTAATGGACTTCAATCGTAGAACAAGCTGCTGAATCTCAGATAATCACATCAGCTAGCCTGTGCTTGCCAGGTAGCCAACTGCTTGAAACAAGGTTCAAAAAAGCAAATACAAGTTTTACCCAACGAGCACTCTGTATACCTCATTGCCATTTTCTTTTTAAAATTTTATTTTATATGCATTGGTGTTTTGCTTGCATGCATGTGTGTTCATGTGTGTGCACGTGTGTGTGTGTGTGTTTGTGTATGTGTGTGAGACAGACAGACAGAGACACACACACACACACACACACACACAGAGAGAAAAAAAAAAAAAAAAAGAGAGAGAGAGAGAGAGAGAGAGAGAGAAAAATCCTCTGAAGGTTGAGTTAAAGGTAGCTGTAGCATGCCATGTGTGTTCTGAGAATAGAACCCATGTCCTCTGGAAAAGCAGCTAGTTTTCTGAACCACTGAGCCTCATGTCCACTTTCTATACATTATTTTCTTTTCTTTTGGTATCCTGCACATGTTAGGGTAGAACATGTTTAATTTCATTTTGCCCAGTATGTTTTCTAACTATAGAGTCAAGCCAATTAAGGTCTATGAGAGTAATTCTGTCTTACATGTCTCTCTCCATGCCCTCCTCCTCCCCCCTCCACCCCTCCCCTTTGGAGTTAGCTGGCTGAGGCAGAGCAAGGAGACTTCTGTTACTGACAGCCACTAGGTGGTGCTGCTGCCTCCTGAATGAGCCAAAGCTTCCTCCTGTCTGCTGTTTGGGTCACCAGCAGAAGTGCAAGATTCCCCGAGTTCCTACCTCCTACCCATTGCTTTACATCACTTCTAGGATATATCTGTGTCCCTTCTTCAGTCACCACAAGAGCTGAGGTCCTGGCCTCTCTTTGACTTTATTCTAATCTGAAACATCCACTTCCTGGCCTGTCCCGTTCTCCCTGAAAACTGGCATTTTTTTTTCTAGATGACCATTTAAACTTCTTAACCTTGGGTGATCCAGAAACTGGTCACCATACCTTTAAAAGCTTGAAAATGTCATAAGCTGAGGGAGTGCATAAGTGTAGAGGATAAAATAAGTCAGTTTGGAAATGCCACAAATTATAAGCCTTTTCTTTGGTTCACAAACCTTTTCATGGCTGAATACTTGCGAGGGTTGTTGGAAAGGGGGGGAGCCACCATTCTCAATACCTAACTTACTGGAGATGACTCAGTATGTCATGGGACCCTGGCTCTTCTTAAAGAGACAGTGGGGAGTGTTTCTCAATGGACAGCCTGCCTTTTAGAGCGTCATGGCTGGTTTTTACCTAAACCAAAACCATCAGAAAAATCTAAGGTAGAGGAAGGCATGGCACAGCTCTTTGACCCAGATCACACCCAAACAACCTCTGAATCCCCTTATATGAATTCACTCAACAGGGCAGGGTGAGTGGAGGGCATGAGTTTCCCCAGGGTTCCTTGTTGCTGCTGATGCTGATGCTGGTGCTTGGCAGAAAATTGGAAATCCAAACACCCCACCAGTGGTTCTCAGCATGTAGTCCCAGAACACCAAGGAATGTCTGAGATGTTGGACTTCAACCCAGGCCCCCTCGCTAAAACATCTTCAGGCACTCGTCCAGTTTTCACAAGATACCCCTATGATATGATAACGCCCAGGCTTGGAGGCGCCCTAATTAGGAATATCGGCCCCAGAAATATATCCCATCACCGAGTAGGTAAAACATATCCCAGTGCTGGCCAGGGCAACAATGTAAAAAAAACTGACACGTCCATGGGCTGTCTTTTCAAACTGGACTCCAGTCAGGTTTCTTGAAAAGCTCTGATGGTGGAAGATCACAGAATCTAGTCCTGGAGACTGAGTCCCATCCCAGAAAGCCACAAATAGAGCAGGGCTAGCAGGCAAACACACCAGGATACAACATGAGATAGGAAAAAAAAAGGAAACGTTTAGAAAAAGAAACTGTTGGATACAGGTAAACTGAGGAAGTAAGTGATAGCTGAGATCAGAGGGCAGAGACTAAACTGCCAGTTCTGGTATCTAAAACTGAAATGCGCATAGAGGAAAGATGATTTTCTTCTGGATGTTTCCCTACAGATTCTCTGCCCTCTATAGCAGGCAGGTTCTGGAGTCTCCTTACCTCTTTATCCCATACACTTAGCACACAGCTAGGATCTCCACCACCATGCGGAGCAGCAGGGACAGCGTGCCTGCAGAGTCATTGAAGATGTCAAACCAGTATTTCCCAGCCTCTATGGTAAACTCTATGCCAATGGCACAGTTGATGTGGCACACCTGACCAGGAGCACCAGATTGCAGCTCATCTCTCTGAGACTCCCTGAGTCATCCCACATTAGATGTCAACAAGAGCCATAGATACCTAGGTTTGCTGTGGAGGGCGAGTCCCCACATCAGCTTTAAGAGCTGCTTTGCAGGGGATTTCATAGCAGGAAAACAACAACAACAGTTAGGTTGTTGCACTTTAGGGGACATCATAATGGCTGAAAGTCTAGGAATGCTGAACATACCAAAACATAGCCCTTGAGACTGTGAGAATTGGACTGAAATGTGGTGTGAGGTCCTAGAGAAGGATTGGTTTGGGAGGAAATTACAATTTACATAGCTGCTATCACTTGCTTGGGTCTGGTCATCAACCTTAGCAGATTAAGCCTCCAAAGTAGTAGTCAGGGATCCCTTGTGTACCGGGATGCCAGGGCTTAGTGTTGTCTGATATCTCCCTGTAGTATAACATGGCAGAGTCAATATTTGACTCTTTCCAGGTTTTCGTCTGACTTCCCAAGGCTTTGCATGGTGCCTCTGAATTCATAGTAGCCCTTCACACTGCCATACCATATTATGTCAAACACCGGGTTGCTCCCTCAGGAGAAGATTAACTGCTGGATTGAGAGCTACATGCATTTGTACAGTGGACCACAGTGTCCCAATTTATGAAAAAAAAAATACCAAGTGCTATCAATATTCGAGGAACGGGGAAGAGGATACTTCCCACATGATAACTAGGACATGTGATCAGAAGTGACATTATCTATCATGGACATAGTGCCATCAGAGGCACATGAGGGTTTTCATGATCCTGGCTGGGTGGCAAGGTGGTGAAATAAAAATGGGTCTCTGTGGTGCATATTGCATGTGCATACAGCTCCTAGAAAAACTGATCCAAGTGGAGCTGAGTATCACCATTGCAGGAGCACAGCTACATCCCTGCAGCCCCTCTGGGGTTGTCTTAGCAGCACGTGGCCCCTAATAAGACCCCTCCACTGATTGTCTTGCATTTTCCCATCCATAGTTGCCCAGCCTCCACTGCCTGGTGTCCTCACCTGCAATGGCCGCCTTTGGTTGGTAGCTGGAGAAGACCTTGCTGTCTGTCAGATGGGTGAGCATGGCCACTGTGTGTCCAAGCAGGATCCCCATACCCAGCATCATCAGCAGCAGGAAGAAGTAGAGAACTGACCACAGCTGGGACACTTCCATGCTTCTAATGGCCTCAGTGTAGACGATAAAGGCCAGGCCCAAGCCCTGGACAGCCTGCAGATGATTAATAGACACCAGATACTCATGTGAGTCAGAGGGGACAAGAGTGGAACACCATAGTTTGGACGTGGAAGGTTTCTCCTCCATGTGTTGCTGCACACTTCCAGGTGTGTAACTGTAACACCAAAAATAAAAACCCAGAGACAGATATTGGGGTTCAAGCATCAAGCTGAAGGTCAGAGCAGCAAAGCAGCCAAAACACTAGCCCTTACTTCTACCTCAGTCTAAAAGGGGGTGATCCTGTCCCTGCAAGATCTCTAGCAAACCTCAGAATGCTGCCTCTCCTCAGGGGTCTAGAGACCAAATCTCAAAATGCAGCCTGAGACATTGGGTTTCTGTTTTTTATATGCCTCTCTAGAGCTGGGATTAAAGGCATGAGCTCTGGTAATCTTATAGACTGATTCACTCTAGTGTATCCCTGGGAGGTTTCAAACTCACAGAAATCCACCCAAAGCGTGTGCCACCACTGCCTGGCTAGCTGGTATGGATGCTGGGATTAAAGGTTATGTGTCACCTTTGCCTGATTGCAATAGCTTTTGACTGGCTTTGCTTTTTGAATCCTCGGGCAAGCTTTGACAAATCATACATAATATATCACCACATATAAATTTGTGGACTCTCAGAGCTGGGCTCTCACTGGAGATAGTAGACCATTGGGTGAGTGCCTTGAAGTTTTGTAGCCCGCTGTCACTTCCTGTCTGTTCTTGGCTTCCTTGCCCATCAATAGTTAGAGTCTTAGGCTCATGAGTCTATTGTCATGAATTGTACAATCCTTCTCCACCATGATAGATTGTACCTCTCACTCAGGAGAGCAAAATAAGTACCTCCCTCATGACCGCGTTAGGTATATGGTTATAGCAACACAATTTTTTATTGAACGATACAGAAATGTAAATAAGCTCAGTTGAGTAAGCACAGTGGGAATAGTAGGCTTCAGAAACAGATAAGTATAACATGACTTGAGATTTTTAACTGAATATTAGATATCACACAACAATTATTTCACTATTATTAGCAGGAGCCATCAATTCTAAACAATGTCCGTGTTAAAATACTCCCTATTGGGGTACTCTGATCTCACTTTACTGCCCCTGACTACCAGAGAAAGCAACACATCAAAGACAATTGGAATCAATGACTTAGAAACAACAATAGTGTTTTCAATGATTAACATAATTATTGGTTTAAATGGTCACTGTAATGTTAATATTGGATTAGTTATGGCTGAAGAGAGAAGGAGTAGACAGGGAGTTATTTCTCATGGTAATTCTATTCAATCAAATGTAGTTCGAACGAAATATGCAAAAATTAGACTAATGGTGTCTGTATACACTGTGAACCTTATTCTATCTTGATGTGTAATGGACTTCAATTGTAGAACAAGCTGCTGAATCTCAGATAATCACATCAGCTAGCCTGTGCGTGCCAGGTAGCCAACTGCTTGAAACAAGGTTCAAAAAAAGCAAATACAAGTTTTACCCAACGAGCACTCTGTATACATCATTGCCATTTTCTTTTTAAAATTTTATTTTATATGCATTGGTGTTTTGCTTGCATGCATGTGTGTGCGTGTGTGTGTGTGTGTGTGTGTGTGTTTGTGTATGTGTGTGAGACAGACAGAGAGAGAGACACACACACACACACACACACACACAGAGAGAGAAAGAGAGAGAGAGAGAGAGAGAGAGAGAGAGAGAAATCTTCTGAATGTTGAGGTAACAGTAGCTGTAGCATGCCATGTGGGTTCTGAGAATAGAAACCATGTCCTCTGGAAAAGCAGCTAGTTTTCTGAACCACTGAGCCTCATGTCCACTTTCTATACATTATTTTCTTTTCTTTTTGGTATCCTGCACATGTTAGGGTAGAACATGTTTAATTTCATTTTGCCCAGTATGTTTTCTAACTATAGAGTCAAGCCAATTAAGGTCTATGAGAGTAATTCTGTCTTACCTGTCTCTCTCCATGCCCTCCTCCTCCCTCCACCCCCTCCCCTTTGGAGTTAGCTGGCTGAGGCAGAGCAAGGAGACTTCTGTTACTGACAGCCACTAGGTGGTGCTGCTGCCTCCTGAATGAGCCAAAGCTTCCTCCTGTCTGCTGTTTGGGTCACCAGCAGAAGTGCAAGATTCCCCCGAGTTCCTACCTCCTACCCATTGCTTTACATCACTTCTAGGATATATCTGTGTCCCTTCTTCAGTCACCCCAAGAGCTGAGGTCCTGGCCTCTCTTTGACTTTATTCTAATCTGAAACATCCACTTCCTGGCCTGTCCCGTTCTCCCTGAAAACTGGCATTTTTTTTCTAGATGACCATTTAAACTTCTTAACCTTGGGTGATCCAGAAACTGGTCACCATATCTTTAAAAGCTTGAAAATGTCATAAGCTGAGGGAGTGCATAAGAGTAGAGGATAAAATAAGTCAGTTTGGAAATGCCACAAATTATAAGCCTTTTCTTTGGTTCACAAACGTTTTCATGGCTGAATACTTGCGAGGGTTGTGGGAAAGGGGGAGCCACCATTCTCAATACCTAACTTACTGGAGTTGACTCAGTATGTCATGGGAACCTGGCTCTTCTTAAAGAGACAGTGGGGAGTGTTTCTCAATGGACAGCCTGCCGTTTAGAGCGTCATGGCTGGTTTTACCTAAACCAAAACCATCAGAAAAATCTAAGGTAGAGGAAGGCATGGCACAGCTCTTTGACCCAGATCACACCCAAACAACCTCTGAATCCCCTTATATGACCTCACTCAAGAGGGCTGGGTGAGTGGAGGGCATGAGTTTCCCCAGGGTCCCTTGTTGCTGCTGATGCTGCTGCTGGTGCTTGGCAGAAAATTGGAAATCCAAACACCCCACCAGTGGTTCTCAGCATGTAGTCCCAGAACACCAAGGAATGTCTGAGATGTGGGACTTCAACCCAGGCCCCCTCGCTTAAAACATCTTCAGGCACTCGTCCAGTTTTCACAAGATACCCCTATGATATGATAACGCCCAGTCTTGGAGGCTGCCCTAATTAGGAATATCGGCCCCAGAAATATATCCCATCACCGAGGAGGTAAAACATATCCCAGTGCTGGCCAGGGCAACAAGGTAAAAAAACTGACACGTCCATGGGCTGTCTTTTCAAACTGGACTCCAGTTAGGTTTCTTGAAATGCTCTGATGGTGGAAGATCACAGAATCTAGTCCTGGAGACTGAGTCCCATCCCAGAAAGCCACAAATAGAGCAGGGCTAGCAGGCAAACACACCAGGATACAACATGAGATAGGAAAAAAAAAAAAAAGGAAACGTTTAGAAAAAGAAACTGTTGGATAAAGGTAAACTGAGGAAGTAAGTGATAGCTGAGATCAGAGGGCAGAGACTAAACTGACAGTTCTGGTATCTAAAACTGAAATGCGCATAGAGGAAAGATGATTTTCTTCTGGATGTTTCCCTACATATTCTCTGCCCTCTATAGCAGGCAGGTTCTGGAGTCTCCTTACCTCTTTAGCCCATACAGTTAGCACACAGCTAGGATCTCCACCACCATGCGGAGCAGCAGGGACAGCGTGCCTGCAGAGTCATTGAAGATGTCAAACCAGTATTTCCCAGCCTCTATGGTGAACTCTATGCCGATGGCTCAGTTGATGTGGCACACCTGACCAGGAGCACCAGATTGCAGCTCATCTCTCTGAGACTCCCTGAGTCATCCCACATTAGATGTCAACAAGAGCCATAGATACCTAGGTTTGCTGTGGAGGGCGAGTCCCCACATCAGCTTTAAGAGCTGCTTTGCAGGGGATTTCATAGCAGGAAAACAACAACAACAGTTAGGTTGTTGCACTTTAGGGGACATCATAATGGCTGAAAGTCTAGGAATGCTGAACATACCAAAACATAGCCCTTGAGACTATGGGAATTGGACTGAAATGTGGTGTGGGGTCCTAGAGAAGGATTGGTTTGGGAGGAAATTACAATTTACATAGCTGCTATCACTTGCTTGGGTCTAGTCATCAACCTTAGCAGATTAAGCCTCCAAAGTAGTAGTCAGGGATCCCTTGTGTACCGGGATGCCAGGGCTTAGTGTTGTCTGATATCTCCCTGTAGTACAACATGGCAGAGTCAATATTTGACTCTTTCCAGGTTTTCGTCTGACTTCCCAAGGCTTTGCATGGTGCCTCTGAATTCATAGTAGCCCTTCCCACTGCCATACCATATTATGTCAAACACCGGGTTGCTCCCTCAGGAGATGATTAAGTGCTGGATTGAGAGCTACATGCATTTTTACAGTGGACCACAGTGTCCCAATTTATGAAAAAAAAATACCAAGTGCTATCAAGCTTCGAGGAACGGGGAAGAGGATACTTCCCATATGATAACTAGGACATGTGATCAGAAGTGACATTATCTATCATGGACATAGTGCCATCAGAGGCACATGAGGGTTTTCATGATCCTGGCTGGGTGGCAAGGTGGTGAAATAAAAAATGGGTCTTTGTGGTGCATATTGCATGTGCATACAGCTCCTAGAAAAACTGATCCAAGTGGAGCTGAGTATCACCATTGCAGGAGCACAGCTACATCCCTGCAGCCCCTCTGGGGTTGTCTTAGCAACACGTGGCCCCTAATAAGACCCCTCCACTGATTGTCTTGCATTTTCCCATCCATAGTTTCCCAGCCTCCACTGCCTGGTGTCCTCACCTGCAATGGCCGCCTTGGGTTGGTGGCTGGAGAAGACCTTGCTGTCTGTCAGATGGGTGAGCATGGCCACTGTGTGTCCAAGCAGGATCCCCATACCCAGCATCATCAGCAGCATGAAGAAGTAGAGAACTGACCACAGCTGGGACACTTCCATGCTTCTAATGGCCTCAGTGTAGACGATAAAGGCCAGGCCCATGCCCTGCACAGCCTGCAGATGATTAATAGACACCAGATACTCGTGTGAGTCAGAGAGGACAAGAGTGGAACACCATAGTTCGGACGTGGAAGGTCTCTCCTCCATGCGTTGCTGCACACTTCCAGGTGTGTAACTGTAACATCAAAAATAAAAACCCCTGAGACTTATATTGGGGTTCAAGCATCAAGCTGAAGGTCAGAGCAGCAAAGCAGCCAAGACACTAGCCCTTACTTCTACCTCAGTCTAAAAGGGGGTGATCCTGTCCCTGCAAGATCTCTAGCAAACCTCAGAATTTTGCCTCTCCTCAGGGTGCCTAGAGACCAAATCTCACAATGCAGCCTGAGACATTGGGTTTCTGTTTTTTATATGCCTCTCTAGAGCTGGGATTAAAGGCATGAGCTCTGGTAATCTTATAGACTGATTCACTCTAGTGTATTCCTGGGAGGTTTGAAACTCACAGAAATCCACCCAAAGCGTGTGCCAGCACTGCCTGGCTAGCTGGTATGGACGCTGGGATTAAAGGTATGTGTCACCTTTGCCTGATTGCAATAGCTTTTGACTGGCTTTGCTTTTTGAATCCGCGGGCAAGCTTTGACAAATCATACATAATATATCACCACATATAAATTTGTGGACTTTCAGAGCTGGGCTCTCACTGGAGATAGTAGACCATTGGGTGAGTGCCTTGAAGTTTTGTAGCCCGCTGTCACTTCCTGTCTGTTCTTGGCTTCCTTGCTCATCAATAGTTAGAGTCTTAGGCTCATGAGTCTATTGTCATGAATTGTACAATCCTTCTCCACCATGATAGATTGTACCTCTCACTCAGGAGAGCAAAATAAGTACCTCCCTCATGACCGCGTTAGGTATATGGTTATAGCAACACAATTTTGTATTGAACGATACATAAATGTAAATAAGCTCAGTGGAGTAAGCACAGTGGGAATAGTAGGCTTCAGAAACAGATAAGTATAACATGACTCTGAGATTTTTAACTGAATATTAGATATCACACAACAATTATTTCACTATTATTAGCAGGAGCCATCAATTCTAAACAATGTCCGTGTTAAAATACTCCCTATTGGGGTACTCTGATCTCACTTTCCTGCCCCTGACTACCACCGAAAGCAACACATCAAAGACAATTGGAATCAATGACTTAGAAACAACAATAGTGTTTTCAATGATTAACATAATTATTGGTTTAAATGGTCACTGTAATGTTAATATTGGATTAGTTATGGCTGAAGAGAGAAGGAGTAGACAGGGAGTTATTTCTCATGGTAATTCTATTCAATCAAATGTAGTTCGACCGAAATATGCAAAAATTAGACTAATGGTGTCTGTATACACTGTGAACCTTAATCTATCTTCATGTGTAATGGACTTCAATCGTAGAACAAGCTGCTGAATCTCAGATAATCACATCAGCTAGCCTGTGCGTGCCAGGTAGCCAACTGCTTGAAACAAGGTTCAAAAAAGCAAATACAAGTTTTACCCAACGAGCACTCTGTATACATCATTGCCATTTTCTTTTTAAAATTTTATTTTATATGCATTGGTGTTTTGCTTGCATGCATGTGTGTTCATGTGTGTGGCGCGTGTGTGTGTGTGTGTTTGTGTATGTGTGTGAGACAGACAGACAGAGAGAGAGAGACACACACACACACACACACACACACAGAGAGAGAGAGAGAGAGAGAGAGAGAGAAATCCTCTGAAGGTTGAGTTAAAGGTAGCTGTAGCATGCCATGTGGGTGCTGAGAATAGAACCCATGTCCTCTGGAAAAGCAGCTAGTTTTCTGAACCACTGAGCCTCATGTCCACTTTCTATACATTATTTTTTTCTTTTGGTATCCTGCACATGTTAGGGTAGAACATGTTTAATTTCATTTTGCCCAGTATGTTTTCTAACTATAGAGTCAAGCCAATTAAGTTCTATTAGAGTAATTCTGTCTTACCTGTCTCTCTCCATGCCCTCCTCCTCCCTCCACCCCCTCCTCTTTGGAGTTAGCTGGCTGAGGCAGAGCAAGGAGACTTTTGTTACTGACAGCCACTAGGTGGTGCTGCTGCCTCCTGAATTAGCCAAAGCTTCCTCCTGTCTGCTGTTTGGGTCACTAGCAGAAGTGCAAGATTCCCCGAGTTCCTACCTCCTCCCCATTGCTTTCCATCACTTCTAGGATATATCTGTGTCCCTTCTTCAGTCACCCCAAGAGCTGAGGTCCTGGCCTCTCTTTGACTTTATTCTAATCTGAAACATCCACTTCCTGGCCTGTCCCGTTCTCCCTGAAAACTGGCATTTTTTTCTAGATGACCATGTAAACTTCTTAACCTTGGGTGATCCAGAAACTGGGCACCATATCTTTAAAAGCTTGAAAATGTCATAAGCTGAGGGAGTGCATAAGAGTAGAGGATAAAATAAGTCAGTTTGGAAATGCCACAAATTATAAGCCTTATCTTTGGTTCACAAACCTTTTCATGGCTGAATACTTGCGAGGGTTGTGGGAAAGGGGGAGCCACCATTCTCAATACCTAACTTACTGGAGATGACTCAGTATGTCATGGGACCCTGGCTCTTCCTAAAGAGACAGTGGGGAGTGTTTCTCAATGGACAGCCTGCCGTTTAGAGCGTCATGGCTGGTTTTTACCTAAACCAAAACCATCAGAAAAATCTAAGGTAGAGGAAGGCATGGCACAGCTCTTTGACCCAGATCACACCCAAACAACCTCTGAATCCCCTTATATGACCTCACTCAACAGGGCTGGGTGAGTGGAGGGCATGAGTTTCCCCAGGGTCCCTTGTTGCTGCTGATGCTGCTGCTGGTGCTTGGCAGAAAATTGGAAATCCAAACACCCCACCAGTGGTTCTCAGCATGTAGTCCCAGAACACCAAGGAATGTCTGAGATGTTGGACTTCAACCCAGGCCCCCTCGCTTAAAACATCTTCAGGCACTCGTCCAGTTTTCACAAGATACCCCTATGATATGATAACGCACAGGCTTGGAGGCTGCCCTAATTAGGAATATCGGCCCCAGAAATATATCCCATCACCGAGGAGGTAAAACATATCCCAGTGCTGGCCAGGGCAACAAGGTAAAAAAAACTGACACGTCCATGGGCTGTCTTTTCAAACTGGACTCCAGTCAGGTTTCTTGAAAAGCTCTGATGGTGGAAGATCACAGAATCTAGTCCTGGAGACTGAGTCCCATCCCAGAAAGCCACAAATAGAGCAGGGCTAGCAGGCAAACACACCAGGATACAACATGGGAAAGGAAAAAAAAAAGGAAACGTTTAGAAAAAAGAAACTGTTGGATACAGGTAAACTGAGGAAGTAAGTGATAGCTGAGATCAGAGGGCAGAGACTAAACTGCCAGTTCTGGTATCTAAAACTGAAATGCGCATAGAGGAAAGATGATTTTCTTCTGGATGTTTCCCTACAGATTCTCTGCCCTCTATAGCAGGCAGGTTCTGGAGTCTCCTTACCTCTTTAGCCCATACACTTAGCACAGAGCTAGGATCTCCACCACCATGCGGAGCAGCAGGGACAGCGTGCCTGCAGAGTCATTGAAGATGTCAAACCAGTATTTCCCAGCCTCTATGGTGAACTCTATGCCGATGGCACAGTTGATGTGGCACACCTGACCAGGAGCACCAGATTGCAGCTCATCTCTCTGAGACTCCCTGAGTCATCCCACATTAGATGTCAACAAGAGCCATAGATACCTAGGTTTGCTGTGGGGGGCGAGTCCCCACATCAGCTTTAAGAGCTGCTTTGCAGGGGATTTCATAGCAGGAAAAACAACAACAACAGTTAGGTTGTTGCACTTTAGGGGACATCATAATGGCTGAAAGTCTAGGAATGCTGAACATACCAAAACATAGCCCTTGAGACTATGGGAATTGGACTGAAATGTGGTGTGGGGTCCTAGAGAAGGATTGGTTTGGGAGGAAATAACAATTTACATAGCTGCTATCACTTGCTTGGGTCTGGTCATCAACCTTAGCAGATTAAGCCTCCAAAGTAGTAGTCAGGGATCCCTTGTGTACCGGGATGCCAGGGCTTAGTGTTGTCTGATATCTCCCTGTAGTACAACATGGCAGAGTCAATATTTGACTCTTTCCAGGTTTTCGTCTGACTTCCCAAGGCTTTGCATGGTGCCTCTGAATTCATAGTAGCCCTTCCCACTGCCATACCATATTATGTCAAACACCGGGTTGCTCCCTCAGGAGATGATTAACTGCTGGATTGAGAGCTACATGCATTTTTACAGTGGACCACAGTGTCCCAATTTATGAAAAAAAAATACCAAGTGCTATCAAGCTTCGAGGAACAGGGAAGAGGATACTTCCCACATGATAACTAGGACATGTGATCAGAAGTGACATTATCTATCATGGACATAGTGCCATCAGAGGCACATGAGGGTTTTCATGATCCTGGCTGGGTGGCAAGGTGGTGAAATAAAAAATGGGTCTCTGTGGTGCATATTGCATGTGCATACAGCTCCTAGAAAAACTGATCCAAGTGGAGCTGAGTATCACCATTGCAGGAGCACAGCTACATCCCTGCAGCCCCTCTGGGGTTGTCTTAGCAGCACGTGGCCCCTAATAAGACCCCTCCACTGATTGTCTTGCATTTTGCCATCCATAGTTTCCCAGCCTCCACTGCCTGGTGTCCTCACCTGCAATGGCAGCCTTGGGTTGGTAGCTGGAGAAGACCTTGCTGTCTGTCAGATGGGTGAGCATGGCCACTGTGTGTCCAAGCAGGATCCCCATACCCAGCATCATCAGCAGCAGGAAGAAGTAGAGAACTGACCACAGCTGGGACACTTCCATGCTTCTAATGGCCTCAGTGTAGACGATAAATGCCAGGCCTATGCCCTGGACAGCCTGCAGATGATTAATAGACACCAGATACTCGTGTGAGTCAGAGGGGACAAGAGTGGAACACAATATTTTGGACGTGGATGGTTTCTCCTCCATGTGTTGCTGCACACTTCCAGGTGTGTAACTGTAACACCAAAAATAAAAACCCAGAGACAGATATTGGGGTTCAAGCATCAAGCTGAAGGTCAGAGCAGCAAAGCAGCCAAGACACTAGCCCTTACTTCTACCTCAGACTAAAAGGGGTGATCCTGTCCCTGCAAGATCTCTAGCAAACCTCAGAATGCTGCCTCTCCTCAGGGTGCCTAGAGACCAAATCTCACAATGCAGCCTGAGACATTGGGTTTCTGTTTTTTATATGCCTCTCTAGAGCTGGGATTAAAGGCATGAGCTCTGGTAATCTTATAGACTGATTCACTCTAGTGTATCCCTGGGAGGTTTCAAACTCACAGAAATCCACCCAAAGCGTGTGCCACCACTGCCTGGCTAGCTGGTATGGATGCTGGGATTAAAGGTATGTGTCACCTTTGCCTGATTGCAATAGCTTTTGACTGGCTTTGCTTTTTGAATCCTCGGGCAAGCTTTGACAAATCATACATAATATATCACCACATATAAATTTGTGGACTCTCAGAGCTGGGCTCTCACTGGAGATAGTAGACCATTGGGTGAGTGCCTTGAAGTTTTGTAGCCCGCTGTCACTTCCTGTCTGTTCTTGGCTTCCTTGCCCATCAATAGTTAGAGTCTTAGGCTCATGAGTCTATTGTCATGAATTGTACAATCCTTCTCCACCATGATAGATTGTACCTCTCACTCAGGAGAGCAAAATAAGTACCTCCCTCATGACCTCGTTAGGTATTTGGTTATAGCAACACAATTTTGTATTGAACGATACATAAATGTAAATAAGCTCAGTGGAGTAAGCACAGTGGGAATAGTAGGCTTCAGAAACAGATAAGTATAACATGACTCTGAGATTTTTAACTGAATATTAGATATCACACAACAATTATTTCACTATTATTAGCAGGAGCCATCAATTCTAAACACTGTCCGTGTTAAAATACTCCCTATTGGGGTACTCTCATCTCACTTTCCTGCCCCTGACTACCACCGAAAGCAACACATCAAAGACAATTGGAATCAATGACTTAGAAACAACAATAGTGTTTTCAATGATTAACATAATTATTGGTTTAAATGGTCACTGTAATGTTAATATTGGATTAGTTATGGCTGAAGAGAGAAGGAGTAGACAGGGAGTTATTTCTCATGGTAATTCTATTCAATCAAATGTAGTTCGACCGAAATATGCAAAAATTAGACTAATGGTGTCTGTATACACTGTGAACCTTATTCTATCTTGATGTGTAATGGACTTCAATCGTAGAACAAGCTGCTGAATCTCAGATAATCACATCAGCTAGCCTGTGCGTGCCAGGTAGCCAACTGCTTGAAACAAGGTTCAAAAAAGCAAATACAAGTTTTCCCCAACGAGCACTCTGTATACATCATTGCCATTTTCTTTTTAAAATTTTATTTTATATGCATTGGTGTTTTGCTTGCATGCATGTGTGTGCATGTGTGTGCGCGTGTGTGTGTGTGTGTGTTTGTGTATGTGTGTGAGACAGACAGACAGAGACACACACACACACACACACACACACACACAGAGAGAGAAAGAGAGAGAGAGAGAGAGAGAGAGGGAAATCCTCTGAAGGTTGAGTTAAAGGTAGCTGTAGCATACCATGTGTGTGCTGAGAATAGAACCCATGTCCTCTGGAAAAGCAGCTAGTTTTCTGAACCACTGAGCCTCATGTCCACTTTCTATACATTATTTTCTTTTCTTTTTGTATACTGCACATGTTAGGGTAGAACATGTTTAATTTCATTTTGCCCAGTATATTTTCTAACTATAGAGTCAAGCCAATTAAGGTCTATGAGATTAATTCTGTCTTACCTGTCTCTCTCCATGCCCTCCATCTCCCTCCACCCCCTCCCCTTTGGAGTTAGCTGGCTGAGGCAGAGCAAGGAGACTTCTGTTACTGACAGCCACTAGGTGGTGCTGCTGCCTCCTGAATTAGCCAAAGCTTCCTCCTGTCTGATGTTTGGGTCACCTGCAGAAGTGCAAGATTCCCGGAGTTCCTACCTCCTCCCCATTGCTTTACATCACTTCTAGGATATATCTGTGTCCCTTCTTCAGTCACCCCAAGAGCTGAGGTCCTGGCCTCTCTTTGACTTTATTCTAATCTGAAACATCCACTTCCTGGCCTGTCCCGTTCTCCCTGAAAACTGGCATTTTTTTTCTAGATGACCATTTAAACTTCTTAACCTTGGGTGATCCAGAAACTGGTCACCATATCTTTAAAAGCTTGAAAATGTCATAAGCTGAGGGAGTGCATAAGAGTAGAGGATAAAATAAGTCAGTTTGGAAATGCCACAAATTATAAGCCTTTTCTTTGGTTCACAAACGTTTTCATGGCTGAATACTTGCGAGGGTTGTGGGAAAGGGGGGAGCCACCATTCTCAATACCTAACTTACTGGAGTTGACACAGTATGTCATGGGACCCTGGCTCTTCTTAAAGAGACAGTGGGGAGTGTTTCTCAATGGACAGCCTGCCGTTTAGAGCGTCATGGCTGGTTTTTACCTAAACCAAAACCATCAGAAAAATCTAAGGTAGAGGAAGGCATGGCACTGCTCTTTGACCCAGATCACACCCAAACAACCTCTGAATCCCCTTATATGACCTCACTCAACAGGGCTGGGTGAGTGGAGGGCATGAGTTTCCCCAGGGTTCCTTGTTGCTGCTGATGCTGCTGCTGGTGCTTGGCAGAAAATTGGAAATCCAAACACCCCACCAGTGGTTCTCAGCATGTAGTCCCAGAACACCAAGGAATGTCTGAGATGTTGGACTTCAACCCAGGCCCCCTCGCTTAAAACATCTTCAGGCACTCGTCCAGTTTTCACAAGATACCCCTATGATATGATAACGCCCAGTCTTGGAGGCTGCCCTAATTAGGAATATCGGCCCCAGAAATATATCCCATCACCGAGGAGGTAAAACATATCCCAGTGCTGGCCAGGGCAACAAGGTAAAAAAACTGACACGTCCATGGGCTGTCTTTTCAAACTGGACTCCAGTTAGGTTTCTTGAAATGCTCTGATGGTGGAAGATCACAGAATCTAGTCCTGGAGACTGAGTCCCATCCCAGAAAGCCACAAATAGAGCAGAGCTAGCAGGCAAACACACCAGGATACAACATGAGATAGGAAAAAAAAAAAAAGGAAACGTTTAGAAAAAGAAACTGTTGGATAAAGGTAAACTGAGGAAGTAAGTGATAGCTGAGATCAGAGGGCAGAGACTAAACTGACAGTTCTGGTATCTAAAACTGAAATGCGCATAGAGGAAAGATGATTTTCTTCTGGATGTTTCCCTACATATTCTCTGCCCTCTATAGCAGGCAGGTTCTGGAGTCTCCTTACCTCTTTAGCCCATACACTTAGCACACAGCTAGGATCTCCACCACCATGCGGAGCAGCAGGGACAGCGTGCCTGCAGAGTCATTGAAGATGTCAAACCAGTATTTCCCAGCCTCTATGGTGAACTCTATGCCGATGGCACAGTTGATGTGGCACACCTGACCAGGAGCACCAGATTGCGGCTCATCTCTCTGAGACTCCCTGAGTCATCCCACATTAGATGTCAACAAGAGCCATAGATACCTAGGTTTGCTGTGGAGGGCGAGTCCCCACATCAGCTTTAAGAGCTGCTTTGCAGGGGATTTCATAGCAGGAAAACAACAACAACAGTTAGGTTGTTGCACTTTAGGGGACATCATAATGGCTGAAAGTCTAGGAATGCTGAACATACCAAAACATAGCCCTTGAGACTATGGGAATTGGACTGAAATGTGGTGTGGGGTCCTAGAGAAGGATTGGTTTGGGAGGAAATTACAATTTACATAGCTGCTATCACTTGCTTGGGTCTGGTCATCATCCTTAGCAGATTAAGCCTCCAAAGTAGTAGTCAGGGATCCCTTGTGTACCGGGATGCCAGGGCTTAGTGTTGTCTGATATCTCCCTGTAGTACAACATGGCAGAGTCAATATTTGACTCTTTCCAGGTTTTCGTCTGACTTCCCAAGGCTTTGCATGGTGCCTCTGAATTCATAGTAGCCCTTCCCACTGCCATACCATATTATGTCAAACACCGGGTTGCTCCCTCAGGAGATGATTAACTGCTGGATTGAGAGCTACATGCATTTTTACAGTGGACCACAGTGTCCCAATTTATGAAAAAAAAATACCAAGTGCTATCAAGCTTCGAGGAACGGGGAAGAGGATACTTCCCACATGATAACTAGGACATGTGATCAGAAGTGACATTATCTATCATGGACATAGTGCCATCAGAGGCACAGGAGGGTTTTCATGATCCTGGCTGGGTGGCAAGGTGGTGAAATAAAAAATGGGTCTCTGTGGTGCATATTGCATGTGCATACAGCTCCTAGAAAAACTGATCCAAGTGGAGCTGAGTATCACCATTGCAGGAGCACAGCTACATCCCTGCAGCCCCTCTGGGGTTGTCTTAGCAGCACGTGGCCCCTAATAAGACCCCTCCACTGATTGTCTTGCATTTTGCCATCCATAGTTTCCCAGCCTCCACTGCCTGGTGTCCTCACCTGCAATGGCCGCCTTGGGTTGGTGGCTGGAGAAGACCTTGCTGTCTGTCAGATGGGTGAGCATGGCCACTGTGTGTCCAAGCAGGATCCCCATACCCAGCATCATCAGCAGCATGAAGAAGTAGAGAACTGACCACAGCTGGGACACTTCCATGCTTCTAATGGCCTCAGTGTAGACGATAAAGGCCAGGCCCATGCCCTGGACAGCCTGCAGATGATTAATAGACACCAGATACTCGTGTGAGTCAGAGAGGACAAGAGTGGAACACCATAGTTCGGACGTGGAAGGTCTCTCCTCCATGCGTTGCTGCACACTTCCAGGTGTGTAACTGTAACATCAAAAATAAAAACCCAGAGACTTATATTGGGGTTCAAGCATCAAGCTGAAGGTCAGAGCAGCAAAGCAGCCAAGACACTAGCCCTTACTTCTACCTCAGTCTAAAAGGGGGTGATCCTGTCCCTGCAAGATCTCTAGCAAACCTCAGAATTTTGCCTCTCCTCAGGGTGCCTAGAGACCAAATCTCACAATGCAGCCTGAGACATTGGGTTTCTGTTTTTTATATGCCTCTCTAGAGCTGGGATTAAAGGCATGAGCTCTGGTAATCTTATAGACTGATTCACTCTAGTGTATTCCTGGGAGGTTTCAAACTCACAGAAATCCACCCAAAGCGTGTGCCACCACTGCCTGGCTAGCTGGTATGGACGCTGGGATTAAAGGTATGTGTCACCTTTGCCTGATTGCAATAGCTTTTGACTGGCTTTGCTTTTTGAATCCGCGGGCAAGCTTTGACAAATCATACATAATATATCACCACATATAAATTTGTGGACTTTCAGAGCTGGGCTCTCACTGGAGATAGTAGACCATTGGGTGAGTGCCTTGAAGTTTTGTAGCCCGCTGTCACTTCCTGTCTGTTCTTGGCTTCCTTGCTCATCAATAGTTAGAGTCTTAGGCTCATGAGTCTATTGTCATGAATTGTACAATCCTTCTCCAACATGATAGATTGTACCTTTCACTCAGGAGAGCAAAATAAGTACCTCCCTCATGACCGCGTTAGGTATATGGTTATAGCAACACAATTTTGTATTGAACGATACATAAATGTAAATAAGCTCAGTGGAGTAAGCACAGTGGGAATAGTAGGCTTCAGAAACAGATAAGTATAACATGACTCTGAGATTTTTAACTGAATATTAGATATCACACAACAATTATTTCACTATTATTAGCAGGAGCCATCAATTCTAAACAATGTCCGTGTTAAAATACTCCCTATTGGGGTACTCTGATCTCACTTTCCTGCCCCTGACTACCACCGAAAGCAACACATCAAAGACAATTGGAATCAATGACTTAGAAACAACAATAGTGTTTTCAATGATTAACATAATTATTGGTTTAAATGGTCACTGTAATGTGAATATTGGATTAGTTATGGCTGAAGAGAGAAGGAGTAGACAGGGAGTTATTTCTCATGGTAATTCTATTCAATCAAATGTAGTTCGAACGAAATATGCAAAAATTAGACTAATGGTGTCTGTATACACTGTGAACCTTATTCTATCTTCATGTGTAATGGACTTCAATCGTAGAACAAGCTGCTGAATCTCAGATAATCACATCAGCTAGCCTGTGCGTGCCAGGTAGCCAACTGCTTGAAACAAGGTTCAAAAAAGCAAATACAAGTTTTACCCAACGAGCACTCTGTATACATCATTGCCATTTTCTTTTTAAAATTTTATTTTATATGCATTGGTGTTTTGCTTGCATGCATGTGTGTTCATGTGTGTGCGCGTGTGTGTGTGTGTGTGTTTGTGTATGTGTGTGAGACAGACAGACAGAGAGAGAGAGACACACACACACACACACACAGAGAGAGAGGAGAGAGAGAGAGAGAGAGAGAGAGAGAGAGAGAGAAATCCTCTGAAGGTTGAGTTAAAGGTAGCTGTAGCATGCCATGTGGGTGCTGAGAATAGAACCCATGTCCTCTGGAAAAGCAGCTATTTTTCTGAACCACTGAGCCTCATGTCCACTTTCTATACATTATTTTTTTCTTTTGGTATCCTGCACATGTTAGGGTAGAACATGTTTAATTTCATTTTGCCCAGTATGTTTTCTAACTATAGAGTCAAGCCAATTAAGTTCTATTAGAGTAATTCTGTCTTACCTGTCTCTCTCCATGCCCTCCTCCTCCCTCCACCCCCTCCTCTTTGGAGTTAGCTGGCTGAGGCAGAGCAAGGAGACTTTTGTTACTGACAGCCACTAGGTGGTGCTGCTGCCTCCTGAATTAGCCAAAGCTTCCTCCTGTCTGCTGTTTGGGTCACTAGCAGAAGTGCAAGATTCCCCGAGTTCCTACCTCCTCCCCATTGCTTTCCATCACTTCTAGGATATATCTGTGTCCCTTCTTCAGTCACCCCAAGAGCTGAGGTCCTGGCCTCTCTTTGACTTTATTCTAATCTGAAACATCCACTTCCTGGCCTGTCCCGTTCTCCCTGAAAACTGGCATTCTTTTTCTAGATGACCATGTAAACTTCTTAACCTTGGGTGATCCAGAAACTGGTCACCATATCTTTAAAAGCTTGAAAATGTCATAAGCTGAGGGAGTGCATAAGAGTAGAGGATAAAATAAGTCAGTTTGGAAATGCCACAAATTATAAGCCTTATCTTTGGTTCACAAACCTTTTCATGGCTGAATACTTGCGAGGGTTGTGGGAAAGGGGGGAGCCACCATTCTCAATACCTAACTTACTGGAGATGACTCAGTATGTCATGGGACCCTGGCTCTTCCTAAAGAGACAGTGGGGAGTGTTTCTCAATGGACAGCCTGCCGTTTAGAGCGTCATGGCTGGTTTTTACCTAAACCAAAACCATCAGAAAAATCTAAGGTAGAGGAAGGCATGGCACAGCTCTTTGACCCAGATCACACCCAAACAACCCCTGAATCCCCTTATATGACCTCACTCAACAGGGCTGGGTGAGTGGAGGGCATGAGTTTCCCCAGGGTCCCTTGTTGCTGCTGATGCTGCTGCTGGTGCTTGGCAGAAAATTGGAAATCCAAACACCCCACCAGTGGTTCTCAGCATGTAGTCCCAGAACACCAAGGAATGTCTGAGATGTTGGACTTCAACCCAGGCCCCCTCGCTTAAAACATCTTCAGGCACTCGTCCAGTTTTCACAAGATACCCCTATGATATGATAACGCACAGGCTTGGAGGCTGCCCTAATTAGGAATATCGGCCCCAGAAATATATCCCATCACCGAGGAGGTAAAACATATCCCAGTGCTGGCCAGGGCAACAAGGTAAAAAAAACTGACACGTCCATGGGCTGTCTTTTCAAACTGGACTCCAGTCAGGTTTCTTGAAAAGCTCTGATGGTGGAAGATCACAGAATCTAGTCCTGGAGACTGAGTCCCATCCCAGAAAGCCACAAATAGAGCAGGGCTAGCAGGCAAACACACCAGGATACAACATGGGAAAGGAAAAAAAAAAGGAAACGTTTAGAAAAAGAAACTGTTGGATACAGGTAAACTGAGGAAGTAAGTGATAGCTGAGATCAGAGGGCAGAGACTAAACTGCCAGTTCTGGTATCTAAAACTGAAATGCGCATAGAGGAAAGATGATTTTCTTCTGGATGTTTCCCTACAGATTCTCTGCCCTCTATAGCAGGCAGGTTCTGGAGTCTCCTTACCTCTTTAGCCCATACACTTAGCACACAGCTAGGATCTCCACCACCATGCGGAGCAGCAGGGACAGCGTGCCTGCAGAGTCATTGAAGATGTCAAACCAGTATTTCCCAGCCTCTATGGTGAACTCTATGCCGATGGCACAGTTGATGTGGCACACCTGACCAGGAGCACCAGATTGCAGCTCATCTCTCTGAGACTCCCTGAGTCATCCCACATTCGATGTCAACAAGAGCCATAGATACCTAGGTTTGCTGTGGAGGGCGAGTCCCCACATCAGCTTTAAGAGCTGCTTTGCAGGGGATTTCATAGCAGGAAAACAACAACAACAGTTAGGTTGTTGCACTTTAGGGGACATCATAATGGCTGAAAGTCTAGGAATGCTGAACATACCAAAACATAGCCCTTGAGACTATGGGAATTGGACTGAAATGTGGTGTGGGGTCCTAGAGAAGGATTGGTTTGGGAGGAAATTACAATTTACATAGCTGCTATCACTTGCTTGGGTCTGGTCATCAACCTTAGCAGATTAAGCCTCCAAAGTAGTAGTCAGGGATCCCTTGTGTACTGGGATGCCAGGGCTTAGTGTTGTCTGATATCTCCCTGTAGTACAACATGGCAGAGTCAATATTTGACTCTTTCCAGGTTTTCGTCTGACTTCCCAAGGCTTTGCTGGTGCCTCTGAATTCATAGTAGCCCTTCCCACTGCCATAGCATATTATGTCAAACACCGGGTTGCTCCCTCAGGAGATGATTAAGTGCTGGATTTAGAGCTACATGCATTTGTACAGTGGACCACAGTGTCCCAATTTATGAAAAAAAATACCAAGTGCTATCAAGCTTCGAGGAACGGGGAAGAGGATACTTCCCACATGATAACTAGGACATGTGATCAGAAGTGACATTATCTATCATGGACATAGTGCCATCAGAGGCACAGGAGGGTTTTCATGATCCTGGCTGGGTGGCAAGGTGGTGAAATAAAAAATGGGTCTCTGTGGTGCATATTGCATGTGCATACAGCTCCTAGAAAAACTGATCCAAGTGGAGCTGAGTATCACCATTGCAGGAGCACAGCTACATCCCTGCAGCCCCTCTGGGGTTGTCTTAGCAGCACGTGGCCCCTAATAAGACCCCTCCACTGATTGTCTTGCATTTTCCCATCCATAGTTGCCCAGCCTCCACTGCCTGGTGTCCTCACCTGCAATGGCCGCCTTGGGTTGGTGGCTGGAGAAGACCTTGCTGTCTGTCAGATGGGTGAGCATGGCCACTGTGTGTCCAAGCAGGATCCCCATACCCAGCATCATCAGCAGCATGAAGAAGTAGAGAACTGACCACAGCTGGGACACTTCCATGCTTCTAATGGCCTCAGTGTAGACGATAAAGGCCAGGCCCATTCCCTGGACAGCCTGCAGATGATTAATAGACACCAGATACTCGTGTGAGTCAGAGAGGACAAGAGTGGAACACCATAGTTCGGACGTGGAAGGTCTCTCCTCCATGTGTTGCTGCACACTTCCAGGTGTGTAACTGTAACACCAAAAATAAAAACCCAGAGACTTATATTGGGGTTCAAGCATCAAGCTGAAGGTCAGAGCAGCAAAGCAGCCAAGACACTAGCCCTTACTTCTACCTCAGTCTAAAAGGGGGTGATCCTGTCCCTGCAAGATCTCTAGCAAACCTCAGAATGCTGCCTCTCCTCAGGGTGCCTAGAGACCAAATCTCACAATGCAGCCTGAGACATTGGGTTTCTGTTTTTTATATGCCTCTCTAGAGCTGGGATTAAAGGCATGAGCTCTGGTAATCTTATAGACTGATTCACTCTAGTGTATCCCTGGGAGGTTTCAAACTCACAGAAATCCACCCAAAGCGTGTGCCACCACTGCCTGGCTAGCTGGTATGGATGCTGGGATTAAAGGTATGTGTCACCTTTGCCTGATTGCAATAGCTTTTGACTGGCTTTGCTTTTTGATTCCTCGGGCAAGCTTTGACAAATCATACATAATATATCACCACATATAAATTTGTGGACTCTCAGAGCTGGGCTCTCACTGGAGATAGTAGACCATTGGGTGAGTGCCTTGAAGTTTTCTAGCCCGCTGTCACTTCCTGTCTGTTCTTGGCTTTCTTGCCCATCAATAGTTAGAGTCCTAGGCTCATGAGTCTATTGTCATGAATTGTACAATCCTTCTCCACCATGATAGATTGCACCTCTCACTCAGGAGAGCAAAATAAGTACCTCCCTCATGACCGCGTTAGGTATTTGGTTATAGCAACACAATTTTGTATTGAACGATACATAAATGTAAATAAGCTCAGTGGAGTAAGCACAGTGGGAATAGTAGGCTTCAGAAACAGATAAGTATAACATGACTCTGAGATTTTTAACTGAATATTAGATATCACACAACAATTATTTCACTATTATTAGCAGGAGCCATCAATTCTAAACAATGTCCGTGTTAAAATACTCCCTACTGGGGTACTCTGATCTCACTTTCCTGCCCCTGACTACCACGGAAAGCAACACATCAAAGACAATTGGAATCAATGACTTAGAAACAACAATAGTGTTTTCAATGATTAACATAATTATTGGTTTAAATGGTCACTGTAATGTTAATATTGGATTAGTTATGGCTGAAGAGAGAAGGAGTAGACAGGGAGTTATTTCTCATGGTAATTCTATTCAATCAAATGTAGTTCGACCGAAATATGCAAAAATTAGACTAATGGTGTCTGTATACACTGTGAACCTTATTCTATCTTGATGTGTAATGGACTTCAATTGTAGAACAAACTGCTGAATCTCAGATAATCACATCAGCTAGCCTGTGCGTGCCAGGTAGCCAACTGCTTGAAACAAGGTTCAAAAAAGCAAATACAAGTTTTACACAACGAGCACTCTGTATACATCATTGTCATTTTCTTTTTAAAATTTTATTTTATATGCATTGGTGTTTTGCTTGCATGCATGTGTGTGCATGTGTGTGCGCGCGCGTGTGTGTGTGTGTGTTTGTGTGTGTGAGACAGACAGACAGAGAGACACACACACACACACACAGAGTGAGAAAGAGAGAGAGAGAGAGAGAGAGAAATCCACTGAAGGTTGAGTTAAAGGTAGCTCTAGCATGCCATGTGGGTGCTGAGAATAGAACCCATGTCCTCTGGAAAAGCAGCTAGTTTTCTGAACCACTGAGCCTCATGTCCACTTTCTATACATTATTTTCTTTTCTTTTGGTATCCTGCACATGTTAGGGTAGAACATGTTTAATTTCATTTTGCCCAGTATGTTTTCTAACTATAGAGTCAAGCCAATTAAGGTCTATGAGAGTAATTCTGTCTTACCTGTCTCTCTCCATGCCCTCCTCCTCCCTCCACACCCCTCCCCTTTGGAGTTAGCTGGCTGAGGCAGAGCAAGGAGACTTCTGTTACTGACAGCCACTAGGTGGTGCTGCTGCCTCCTGAATGAGCCAAAGCTTCCTCCTGTCTGCTGTTTGGGTCACCAGCAGAAGTGCAAGATTCCCCGAGTTCCTACCTCCTCCCCATTGCTTTACATCGCTTCTAGGATATATCTGTGTCCCTTCTTCAGTCACCCCAAGAGCTGAGGTCCTGGCCTCTCTTTGACTTTACTCTAATCTGAAACATCCACTTCCTGGCCTGTCCCGTTCTCCCTGAAAACTGGCATGTTTTTTCAAGATGACCATTTAAACTTCTTAACCTTGGGTGATCCAGAAACTGGTCACCATATCTTTAAAAGCTTGAAAATGTCATAAGCTGAGGGAGTGCATAAGAGTAGAGGATAAAATAAGTCAGTTTGGAAATGCCACAAATTATAAGCCTTTTCTTTGGTTCACAAACCTTTTCATGGCTGAATACTTGCGAGGGTTGTGGGAAAGGGGGAGCCACCATTCTCAATACCTAACTTACTGGAGATGACTCAGTATGTCATGGGACCCTGGCTCTTCTTAAAGAGACAGTGGGGAGTGTTTCTCAATGGACAGCCTGCCGTTTAGAGTGTCATGGCTGGTTTTTACCTAAACCAAAACCATCAGAAAAATCTAAGGTAGAGGAAGGCATGGCACAGCTCTTTGACCCAGATCACACCCAAACAACCTCTGAATCCCCTTATATGACCTCACTCAACAGGGCTGGGTGAGTGGAGGGCATGAGTTTCCCCAGGGTTTCTTGTTGCTGCTGATGCTGCTCCTGGTGCTTGGCAGAAAATTGGAAATCCAAACACCCCACCAGTGGTTCTCAGCATGTAGACCCAGAACACCAAGGAATGTCTGAGATGTTGGACTTCAACACAGGCCCCCTCGCTTAAAACATCTTCAGGCACTCGTCCAGTTTTCACAAGATACTCCTATGATATGATAACGCCCAGGCTTGGAGGCTGCCCTAATTAGGAATATCGGCCCCAGAAATATATCCCATCACCGAGGAGGTAAAACATATCCCAGTGCTGGCCAGGGCAACAAGGTAAAAAAACTGACACGTCCATGGGCTGTCTTTTCAAACTGGACTCCAGTCAGGTTTCTTGAAAAGCTCTGATGGTGGAAGATCACAGAATCTAGTCCTGGAGACTGAGTCCCATCCCAGAAAGCCACAAATAGAGCAGGGCTAGCAGGCAAACACACCAGGATACAACATGGGAAAGGAAAAAAAAAGGAAACGTATAGAAAAAGAAACTGTTGGATACAGGTAAACTGAGGAAGTAAGTGATAGCTGAGATCAGAGGGCAGAGACTAACCTGCCAGTTCTGGTATCTAAAACTGAAATGCGCATAGAGGAAAGATGATTTTCTTCTGGATGTTTCCCTACAGATTCTCTGCCCTCTATAGCAGGCAGGTTCTGGAGTCTCCTTACCTCTTTAGCCCATATACTTAGCACACAGCTAGGATCTCCACCACCATGCGGAGCAGCAGGGACAGCGTGCCTGCAGAGTCATTGAAGATGTCAAACCAGTATTTCCCAGCCTCTATGGTGAACTCTATGCCGATGGCACAGTTGATGTGGCACACCTGACCAGGAGCACCAGATTGCAGCTCATCTCTCTGAGACTCCCTGAGTCATCCCACATTAGATGTCAACAAGAGCCATAGATACCTAGGTTTGCTGTGGAGGGCGAGTCCCCACATCAGCTTTAAGAGCTGCTTTGCAGGGGATTTCATAGCAGGAAAACAACAACAACAGTTAGGTTGTTGCACTTTAGGGGACATCATAATGGCTGAAAGTCTAGGAATGCTGAACATACCAAAACATAGCCCTTGAGACTGTGAGAATTGGACTGAAATGTGGTGTGGGGTCCTAGAGAAGGATTGGTTTGGGAGGAAATTACAATTTACATAGCTGCTATCACTTGCTTGGGTCTGGTCATCAACCTTAGCAGATTAAGCCTCCAAAGTAGTAGTCAGGGATCCCTTGTGTACCGGGATGCCAGGGCTTATTGTTGTCTGATATCTCCCTGTAGTACAACATGGCAGAGTCAATATTTGACTCTTTCCAGGTTTTCTTCTGACTTCCCAAGGCTTTGCATGGTGCCTCTGAATTCATAGTAGCCCTTCCCACTGCCATAGCATATTATGTCAAACACCGGGTTGCTCCCTCAGGAGATGATTAAGTGCTGGATTGAGAGCTACATGCATTTGTACAGTGGACCACAGTGTCCCAATTTATGAAAAAAAAATACCAAGTGCTATCAAGCTTCGAGGAACGGGGAAGAGGATACTTCCCACATGATAACTAGGACATGTGATCAGAAGTGACATTATCTATCATGGACATAGTGCCATCAGAGGCACAGGAGGGTTTTCATGATCCTGGCTGGGTGGCAAGGTGGTGAAATAAAAAATGGGTCTCTGTGGTGCATATTGCATGTGCATACAGCTCCTAGAAAAACTGATCCAAGTGGAGCTGAGTATCACCATTGCAGGAGCACAGCTACATCCCTGCAGCCCCTCTGGGGTTGTCTTAGCAGCACGTGGCCCCTAATAAGACCCCTCCACTGATTGTCTTGCATTTTCCCATCCATAGTTGCCCAGCCTCCACTGCCTGGTGTCCTCACCTGCAATGGCCGCCTTGGGTTGGTGGCTGGAGAAGACCTTGCTGTCTGTCAGATGGGTGAGCATGGCTACTGTGTGTCCAAGCAGGATCCCCATACCCAGCATCATCAGCAGCATGAAGAAGTAGAGAACTGACCACAGCTGGGACACTTCCATGCTTCTAATGGCCTCAGTGTAGACGATAAAGGCCAGGCCCATTCCCTGGACAGCCTGCAGATGATTAATAGACACCAGATACTCGTGTGAGTCAGAGAGGACAAGAGTGGAACACCATAGTTCGGACGTGGAAGGTCTCTCCTCCATGTGTTGCTGCACACTTCCAGGTGTGTAACTATAACACCAAAAATAAAAACCCAGAGACTTATATTGGGGTTCAAGCATCAAGCTGAAGGTCAGAGCAGCAAAGCAGCCAAGACACTAGCCCTTACTTCTACCTCAGTCTAAAAGGGGGTGATCCTGTCCCTGCAAGATCTCTAGCAAACCTCAGAATGCTGCCTCTCCTCAGGGTGCCTAGAGACCAAATCTCACAATGCAGCCTGAGACATTGGGTTTCTGTTTTTTATATGCCTCTCTAGAGCTGGGATTAAAGGCATGAGCTCTGGTAATCTTATAGACTGATTCACTCTAGTGTATCCCTGGGAGGTTTCAAACTCACAGAAATCCACCCAAAGCGTGTGCCACCACTGCCTGGCTAGCTGGTATGGATGCTGGGATTAAAGGTATGTGTCACCTTTGCCTGATTGCAATAGCTTTTGACTGGCTTTGCTTTTTGAATCCTCGGGCAAGCTTTGACAAATCATACATAATATATCACCACATATAAATTTGTGGACTTTCAGAGCTGGGCTCTCACTGGAGATAGTAGACCATTGGGTGAGTGCCTTGAAGTTTTGTAGCCCGCTGTCACTTCCTGTCTGTTCTTGGCTTTCTTGCCCATCAATAGTTAGAGTCTTAGGCTCATGAGTCTATTGTCATGAATTGTACAATCCTTCTCCACCATGATAGATTGCACCTCTCACTCAGGAGAGCAAAATAAGTACCTCCCTCATGACCGCGTTAGGTATTTGGTTATAGCAACACAATTTTGTATTGAACGATACATAAATGTAAATAAGCTCAGTGGAGTAAGCACAGTGGGAATAGTAGGCTTCAGAAACAGATAAGTATAACATGACTCTGAGATTTTTAACTGAATATTAGATATCACACAACAATTATTTCACTATTATTAGCAGGAGCCATCAATTCTAAACAATGTCCGTGTTAAAATACTCCCTATTGGGGTACTCTGATCTCACTTTCCTGCCCCTGACTACCACCGAAAGCAACACATCAAAGACAATTGGAATCAATGACTTAGAAACAACAATAGTGTTTTCAATGATTAACATAATTATTGGTTTAAATGGTCACTCTAATGTTAATATTGGATTAGTTATGGCTTAAGAGAGAAGGAGTAGACAGGGAGTTATTTCTCATGGTAATTCTTTTCAATCAAATGTAGTTCGACCGAAATATGCAAAAATTAGACTAATGGTGTCTGTATACACTGTGAACCTTATTCTATCTTGATGTGTAATGGACTTCAATCGTAGAACAAGCTGCTGAATCTCAGATAATCACATCAGCTAGCCTGTGCGTGCCAGGTAGCCAACTGCTTGAAACAAGGTCCAAAAAATCAAATACAAGTTTTACCCAACGAGCACTCTGTATACATCATTGCCATTTTCTTTTTAAAATTTTGTTTTATATGCATTGGTGTTTTGCTTGCATGCATGTGTGTGCATGTGTGTGCGCGCGCGCGTGTGTGTGTGTGTTTGTGTATGTGTGTGAGACAGACAGACAGAGAGACACACACACACACAGAGAGAGAGAGAGAGAGAAAATCCTCTGAAGGTTGAGTTAAAGGTAGCTGTAGCATGCCATGTGGGTGCTGAGAATAGAACCCATGTCCTCTGGAAAAGCAGCTAGTTTTCTGAACCACTTAGCCTCATGTCCACTTTCTATACATTATTTTCTTTTCTTTTGGTATCCTGCACATGTTAGGGTAGAACATGTTTAATTTCATTTTGCCCAGTATGTTTTCTAACTATAGAGTCAAGCCAATTAAGGTCTATGAGAGTAATTCTGTCTTACCTGTCTCTCTCCATGCCCTCCATCTCCCTCCACCCCCTCCCCTTTGGAGTTAGCTGGCTGAGGCAGAGCAAGGAGACTTCTGTTACTGACAGCCACTAGGTGGTGCTGCTGCCTCCTGAATGAGCCAGAGCTTCCTCCTGTCTGCTGTTTGGGTCACCAGCAGAAGGGCAAGATTCCCCGAGTTCCTACCTCCTCCCCATTGCTTTACTTCACTTCTAGGATATATCTGTGTCCCTTCTTCAGTCACCCCAAGAGCTGAGGTCCTGGCCTCTCTTTGACTTTATTCTGATCTGAAACATCCACTTCCTGGCCTGTCCCGTTCTCCCTGAAAACTGGCATTTTTTTCTAGATGACCATTTAAACTTCTTAACCTTGGGTGATCCAGAAACTGGTCACCATATCTTTAAAAGCTTGAAAATGTCATAAGCTGAGGGAGTGCATAAGAGTAGAGGATAAAATAAGTCAGTTGGGAAATGCCACAAATTATAAGCCTTTTCTTTGGTTCACAAACCTTTTCATGGCTGAATACTTGCAAGGGTTGTGGGAAAGGGGGGAGCCACCTATCTCTATACCTAACTTACTGGAGATGACTCAGTATGTCATGGGACCCTGGCTCTTCTTAAAGAGACAGTGGGGAGTGTTTCTCAATGGACAGCCTGCCGTTTAGAGCGTCATGGCTGGTTTTTACCTAAACCAAAACCATCAGAAAAATCTAAGGTAGAGGAAGGCATGGCACAGCTCTTTGACCCAGATCACACCCAAACAACCTCTGAATCCCCTTATATGACCTCACTCAACAGGGCTGGGTGAGTGGAGGGCATGAGTTTCCCCAGGGTTTCTTGTTGCTGCTGATGCTGGTGCTGGTGCTTGGCAGAAAATTGGAAATCCAAACACCCCACCAGTGGTTCTCAGCATGTAGTCCCAGAACACCAAGGAATGTCTGAGATGTTGGACTTCAACCCAGGCCCCCTCGCTTAAAACATCTTCAGGCACTCGTCCAGTTTTCACAAGATACCCCTATGATATGATAACGCCCAGGCTTGGAGGCTGCCCTAATTAGGAATATCGGCCCCAGAAATATATCCCATCACCGGGGAGGTAAAACATATCCCAGTGCTGGCCAGGGCAACAAGGTAAAAAAACTGACACGTCCATGGGCTGTCTTTTCAAACTGGACTCCAGTCAGGTTTCTTGAAAAGCTCTGATGGTGGAAGATCACAGAATCTAGTCCTGGAGACTGAGTCCCATCCCAGAAAGCCACAAATAGAGCAGGGCTAGCAGGCAAACACACCAGGATACAACATGGGAAAGGAAAAAAAAAGGAAATGTTTAGAAAAAGAAACTGTTGGATATATGTAAACTGAGGAAGCAAGTGATAGCTGAGATCAGAGGGCAGAGACTAAACTGCCAGTTCTGATATCTAAAACTGAAATGCGCATAGAGGAAAGATGATTTTCTTCTGTATGGCTTCTCTGCCATCTACACCAGGCAGGTTCTGGAGTCTCCTTACCTCTTTAGCCCATACACTTAGCACACAACTAGGATCTCCACCACCATGCGGAGCAGCAGGGACAGCGTGCCTGCAGAGTCATTGAAGATGTCAAACCAGTATTTCCCAGCCTCTATGGTGAACTCCATGCCGATGGCACAGTTGATGTGGCACACCTGACCAGGAGCACTAGATCACAGCTCATCTCTCTGAGACTCCCTGAGTTGTCCCACATTAGATGTCAACAAGAGTCATCGATCCCTAGGTTTGCTGTGGAGGGCGAGTCCCCACATCAGCTTTAAGAGCTGCTTTGCAGGGGATTTCATAGCAGGAAAACAACAACAACAGTTAGGTTGTTGCACTTTAGGGGACATCATAATGGGTGAAAATCTAGGAATGCTGAACATAACAAAACATAGCCCTTGAGACTGTGAGAATTGGACTTAAATGTGGTATGGGGTCCTAGGGAAGGATTGGTTTGGGAGGAAATTAAAATTTACATAGCTGCTATCACTTGCCAGGGTCTGGTCATGTACCTTAGCAGATTAAGCCTCCAAAGTAGTAGTCAGGGATCTCTTGTATACCTGGATGCCAGGGCTTAGTGTTGTCCGATGTCTCCCTGTAGTACAACATGGCAGAGTCAATATTTGACTCTTTCCAAGTTTTCGTCTGACTTCCCAAGGCTTTGCATGGTGCCTCTGAATTCATAGTAGCCCTTCCCACTGCCATACCATATTATGTCAAACACCAGGTTGCTCCCTCAGGAGATGATTAAGTGCAGGATTGGGAGCTACATGCATTTGTACAGTGGAACACAGAGTCCCAATTTATGAAAAAAAAAAATACCAAGTGCTATCAAGCTTCGAGGAATGGGGAAGAAGATACTTCCCACATGATAACTAGGACATGTGATCAGAAGTGACATTATGTATCATGGACATAGTGCCTTCGGAGGCACATGAGGGTTATCATGATCCTGGCTGTGTGGCAAGGTGGTGAAATAAAAAATGGGTCTCTGTCGTGCATATTCATGTACATACAGCTCCAAGAAAAACTGATCCAAGTGGAGCTGAGTATCACCATAGCAGGAGCACAGCTACATCCCTGCAGCCCCTCTGGAGTTGTCTGGCCCCTAATAAGACCCCACCACTGATTGTCTTGCATTTTGCCATCCACAGTTACCTAGCCTCCACTGCCTGGTGTCCTCACTTACAATGGCCGCCTTGGGTTCGTAGCTGGAGTACACCTTGCTGTCTGTCAGATGGGTGAGAATGGCCACTGTGTGTCCAACCAGGCTCCCCATACCCAGCATCAGCAGCAGCATGAAGAAGTAGAGAACTGACCACAGCTGGGACACTTACATGCTTCTAATGGCCTCGTGTGATTCAGAGGGGACAAGAGTGGAACACCATAGTTCAGATGTGGAACGACTCTCCTCCATGTGTTGCTGCACACTTCCAGGTGTGTAACTGTAACACCAAAAATAAAAACCCAGAGACAGATATTGGGGTTCAAGCTTCAAGCTGAAGGTCAGAGCAGCAAAGCAGCCAAGACACTAGCCCTTACTTCTACCTCAGTCTAAAAGGGGTGATCCTGTCCCTGCAAGATCTTTAGCAAATGTCAGAATGCTACCTCTCCTCGGGGTGCCTAGAGACCAAATCTCACAATGCACCCTGAGACATTGGGTTTCTGTTTTTTATAAGCCTCTCTAGAGCTGGGATTAAAGGCAAGAGCCCTGTTAATCTTATAGACTGATTCACTCTAGTGTATCCCTGGGGGGTTTCAAACTCACAGAAATCCACCCAAAGTGTGTGCCTGGCTAGCTGGTATGGATGCTGGGATTAAAGGTATGTGTCACCTTTGCCTGATTGCAATTGCTTTTGACTGGCTTTGCTTTTTGAATCCTCGGGCAAGCTTTGACAAATCATACATAATATATCACCACATATAAATTTGAGGACTTTCAGAGCTGGGCTCTCACTGGAGATAGTAGACCATTGGGTGAGTGCCTTGAAGTTTTGTAGCCCGCTGTCACTTCCTGTCTGTTCTTGGCTTCCTTGCCCATCAATAGTTAGAGTCTTAGGCTCATGAGTCTTTGTCATGATTTGTACAATTCTTCTCCACCTTGATAGATTGTACCTCTCACTCAGGAGAATATAATAAGTATCTCCCTGATGACCGTGTTAGGTATTTGGATATAGCAACTCAATTTTCTATTGCCTGATATAGAAATGTAAATAAGCTCAGTTGAGTAAGCACAGTGGGAATAGTAGGCTTCAGAAGCAGATAACATGACACTGAAATTATTAACTGAATTTTAGATATCACACAACAATTACTTCACTATTATTTGCAGGAGCCATCCATTCTAAACAATTTTAGTGTTAAAATACTCCCTATTGGGGTACTCTGATCTTACTTTCCTGCCCATGAATACCACCGAAAGCCACACATCAAAGACATTTGGTTATCAATGACTTAGAACAAACAATAGTGTTTTCAATGATTAACATAATTTTTGGTTTAAATGGTCACTGTAAAGTTAATATTGGATTATATATGGCTGAAGAGAGAAGGATTCGACAGGGAGTTATTTCTCATGGTAATTCTATTCAATCAAATATAGTTTGACTGAAAGATGCACTTAAATTGGACTAATGGTGTCTGTATACATTGTGAACTTTAAACTATCTTAATGTGTGTGGGGTCCTAGATAAGGATTGGTTTGTGAGGAAACGACAATTTACATAGGTGCTAGCACATGCCAAGTTCTGGTCTTGTACCTTACCATATGAAGCCTCCAAGGTAATAGTCAGGGATCCCTTGTATACCTGAATGCCAGGGCTTAGTGTTGTCTGATATCTCCCTGTAGTACAACATGGCAGGACTTCTGGGCTGAGAGAAAAACTCAGGGGAATGAATCTAGGCCTGGACCCATGCCAAGAAGACAAGGTGGGAGCTGAGAATACTGAATAATATACAATAGGCTAATAGACATTTGTTATGTGATAGGAAATCGTTGGGAACAAGGTTAAGTTAAAGGCCAATCATTCATAATTTGGAAATGTCTGTGTCATTATTAGGGGACAGATTGTTCCAAAAAATCTGACAAGAAAGTCAGTATCCAACTCCATATTAGCACTGGAAAAGTGAAGAGAGATCTGTAAGTCTCAGTGGCAGAAAAGTCTACCTTCTTAAATGTGAAAGTGATAAATAAGATGGACAATTAGAATTGAATTGACTTTGACACGTGATCCCTCTATTGCTCTGTCTCTGTCTATCTCTGCTTCTGTCTCTCTCTTCCCGGAACATACACACACACATACAACCACACACACAAACACACACAGTAAACAAACATATATATTCCATGAAAATTTTATATTGTTAACATAAATAAGCATTAGTTTAGTTAAAATGGCTAGTGCTATGCATTCTGAGACATTAATTAATTTTTATTACATTTCTAATTCACACAAAATTGGGGTAGATTTTGTTTCTAAATTAAAAAGTAGTAAATTATGGGCTATAATTATGGGTTAATGGCTAGTGTCTAGAATTCCTGATACTACGAGATTTAAGTTCAGCCTCTATTACCCACAAAGCAAAATAGGGCCTGAGTAGGTATCTCAGTCAATAAAGTACAAACACGAAGGACCTGAGATCAAGCAAAATGCTAAATCTAGAAGGGGATGATTAAAAGTTAAACTTGTGGGACATTTGATCATTATGTGAAAATAGGCTGCTTTTTACCTTGCCTGCCTAAGGCACTTAATTGGTTTAATAAAAAGTTAAACGGCCAATTGCTCAAAAGGAATGGTTAGGTAGGATTGCTGGGCTGAGAGAAAAACTCAGGGGAATGAATCTAGGCCTGGACCCATGCCAGGAAGACAAAGACGGAGCTGCAAATACAGAATAATAGACAATAGGCTAATAGACATTTGTTAAGGTATAGGAAATCGTTGGGAACAAGGTTAAGTTAAAGGCCAATCATTCATAATTTAGAAATGTCTGTGTCATTATTTGGGGATGGATTGTTCCAAGAAAATCTGACAAGAAATTCCAACTACATGTTAGCACTGGATAGGTGAGAGAGATCCGTAAGTCTCAGTGGCAGAAAAGTCTACTTTCATAAATGTGAACCTGATAAATAAGATGGACAATTGGAATTGAATTGACTTTGACACGTGATCTCTCTATTGCTCTCTCTGTCTATCTCTGCTTCTGTCTCTCTCTCCCTGTAACATACACACACACACACACACCCACCCCCACCCACCCCCCACCCACCCACACACACACACACACACACACACAACCCCCCCACACACACAGTAAACAGATATATTCCATATTGTATTATGGTTGGTTGTCTTCACCTATTCTGTCCCTTTACTGTGCCCTTTCCATTTGTTTACTCGAGAAAGGGTTTCCCTGTGTAGCCCTGCCTGTCCCCAATCTCACTCTGTGTACAAGGCTGGTCAAAAACTGAAGTGATGCCTACCTCAGCATCCCTTAGTACAAACTGGCTCCTTATTTAGAATTAAGGTAAAAGCTGTCAGGTTTTTGAAATTGATAAATACAAGTACATAATATGAATACATATTACCTGCAAAAGCAACATATGTAGTGCCACAATACTCTGCAATGACACAGAAAATACACTTTGAAATTCACACACTCCATCTTTTTCAAAACTTGAATCAGAAGTTAGTTCAAATTTGTTCATACACAATATGATTTGTCTATTAATATTGACAAACTGTTCTTTCCTAAATTCTTAAAACAATCAAAATTATTATGAGATACATAAAATCCAATGAAATTTTATGGGGGAATGAATGCAGCAGCATACCTTTGTTTGCCTCAAAGTTGCCTCATGTTGTTGGAACAGGTTCAGCTTCTCTACGATGGGGTCAGAGGTGATATGCACATCATACATAGGCCTATGAAGAAGTTTACATAGTTCCTCATATTGTTATAAGTGTAGTTTATGTTTATGAATTCTCTCTTTTTTTACATTTTTTGAGAAATTCTACTTGAGTGTACAATTCTTTTCTAGTTAATGGAGACTTGTCTCTTTCTTTTTTTATGATACCAGATATGATTATAGTAAGGTGCAAGGATGGTAATGGAACTACAAAATAATAAGAATGCCAAATGGTTAAATTGACATACAAGGCAGTTTAAGCCTCGGGTGGTGGCACAATTTTTTAAATGTAGCACTTGGGAGACAGAAGGGCAGTGGTTATCTGTGAGTTGGAGACCACCCTTGAATACAAAATATGGCCTAAGATGGGCAGGGCTATTACACAGAGATAAACTGGCAAAAATGTAGATTATGCCAAACAGAAAAAAATGAAAAAAGTATCACCTAATACTTCTAGCAAGAAAGAACAATTATGACTTTGTTTCGTGCTAGACTTCTGCTATGTGGCAAAGAAATACCTCAGGGTCCTGATACTCCAACCTCATGTTCAGGTTATGATTATAGGTATCAGTCACCATGCTCAACTTCCGATTATAATTCCTACTATAGTAAAATATCCTTGATTTATAGCCCTGCGTGTAATAACTTTGGTAGTAAATAAGATTGATCCAATTTATACTGTAGTAAAACACCCCTGAATTATTGCCCTGCTCCAAGTTAACAACAGTCTTAATGAAATTCCATTCCCAAAAATGGGACAAAACAATATGTACTCAGCATAATCTGTATTGCAAGTATAAACACAGCCAGTTTTTTACTTTCAATATAGTACTCAAATTACACAATACTTACACTAATATTCCCATGATAACCTCTTTGCCCATTAGTATAAATACAGTAGATCCTACCCCTTTCCTAGTGGATAAAGAAGGCATTAGAGTGAGTATTATTTATATATTGTAAAAATATAGTTTCACTAATCATTCTTTTAAAATTGCCTCATATTCACGGAAAACAGATGTAATTGTTATACTCCAAAGGTTCTCATGTGCCTAAATTCACATGAGTGAAATTGAGTGTTTAAGAAAAAAAAAAAAAAAAAAGATTTTTTATGTAGCAAATCCACATCATTTATATTGACTTAAGGAAATGCTCTAATATCATGGTCTTCTAGAAGGATCAATTATCCTTACCTTTGAAAGGCAGTCTGACTGCTAGTGTTATTCCATCTACAGACATGGGTGGTATGCTTCTACTTTAATAGTAATTGGAATATGAGATACTTCAACATTATCACTCAACTCTCCCTGGTGTCCCATATTTTCAGAACCATTCTGGATGGCTGAGTGGTGTACAGCTTTGATCATTAAATGAGCCACAAAGTTTTAAGTTTGTCTGGTAACAACTATTTGTTTATCACCTCATATACTCGGCTTTTATGTTCCCAATTTTTCTGTCTTGGTGGATGGTAGCTTAGACATATATATGAAGAATGAATGGAGGACAGAAATCAGGTTTGGGGTGTTACTGTCTACCTGGTTGTTTGATATAAAGCCTAACTTATGAGACTATGAGATTCTTTCCTACATGTATTTAAGTGTGTTACTTGTGAACCTGGTGACCACTGAAGTCACAAGTCAGTGCTGGATTCCCTGGAATAGAAGATCAGGACAGTTGTAGTCCACCACATGGGCTGGAACCTGAAACCTGCTCCTATGCAATAGCAGAAAATGCTTGCAACTACTCAACCTATCTTCAGCTGCTGTCTTATTTTTGGTATTTTGGAGATGAAGTTTCTCATTCCACCTATCTCTGCCTCTCAATGTTGAAGTTAGAAGTACATGCAACCATTATGTTTTTTCACTCGAGACAAGGTTCCTATATGATGCCCTGGCTGTCTTGAAACTTACTCTGTAGAACAGGCTGACCTTTGGAGATCCTGCTGCCTCTGCCTCTGCCTCCAAAGTACTGGTGTTAAAGGCATAAACCACAACCCAGCAATCTGGATTAATTTTCAAGAATTGTGAGCATTGACTTGAAGTTTTCATGGCTTTGAGGGAAGTAGTTTACAAATTAATCAATTTATTCAATGTTTCCTTACCCCTCTTTCAAACAAACACCAATGCCTCAATTTCTCTAAAGTAAAATATTATTATGCTCTGTAAAACAAAACAAAAAAAAATTGTAAGCAGGGTGAATAGGGTTATTGCCTTCCACATTTGTCATATATATCCCTCCTCCAACTAGAATGCTTTCCATTTGCATTGCTAAACTGACAACATATTCCTCTGTCTTAGATACCCACCAGCTTGTGTTGAACATGTCAAAATTTATGCCTAAATATGTATCATTTTTTACTTTTACAAAAAAGCCCCATGCATTTAGGTAGCTATGTGTAGTTCAAGTTTATATTTGCAGCACTTGGAAGTATGGACAGATGACTGCTAATACCTCCAAGCTGGCCTTGCCTACAAACCAAGTCCTTGCCTCAAAATAAGTAAGTATACATAAAGAAATGAAATGTAACCATCTCATATTTAATTGGTGAAAATTACAAACCAGTGGGATGGTACATGCCTTGCGCGGTACTCAGAAGCTTGAGACAGGAGTCACAAGTTCAAGGCCAGAAAGTACTTACTGTATTGCTAAGGGCCCATCCTGGAAAAAGAACAAATGAGATAGAAGTAAGCATCTTAGCAAGGCTCAGTACTGAGAACGCCGATGAATATAACTTTGTGCGGGCCTATGAGTGCTTCCTGCACTGCAGCCATACTTGCCTGGTCTTTGAGATGCTGGAGCAGAACCTATATGACTTCCTGAAGCAGAATAAATTCAGTCCCCTGACCCTAAATGGTGTGGAAAATTTTAAATCTTTTTCATGCCCTGTTACCTGTAGTTCTTCTTCTGATGTATCAGACTGAAGGTCTTCTAAAGCCTGAAATCTATTCACCATTGTTTCTTTGAGTGTCTGAACTTCTTGAATCAAATAACTTTCTAGAGACTTCTTTGCATCAGTCAGTTTCTTACTTTCTCCAACTACAAATGATTCCATGTTTTTAATCTTATCATCCTTAGATATTATCTGAATGGCGTGTAAACTGCCTTCCAGAAAGAATGTTCTATCCGCTAGCTTGCCATTATCCTCAGACATGGAAGAGATTCTGTCATCTAGTCTTTCTATCTGATGTTCCAGTTTTTTAAACTTATTAGTAGCTTCCTCCGACCAGGAGTGGGCTGTTTCTGCTAGTTTGTTAATGCATTGCATTGTTTCTGTTCTGGTTATTGAGGTATCTGACATTAAACAAATTATACCTTTCAGCTCGCCAACGCCATCTTCAATATTCTGAACCTTTCTTTCTATATTTTCTATGCTTTGAATTCTATCATTTTCAATGTTTCGAATCTTTGTCTCTATGTTTTGAATTCCATCATTTTCAATGTTTCGAATCTTTGTCACTAAGTCTCCCATGGTTTGTACATGTTCCTTATTGTTTGCTGTAATCTCAAACCATTTCTTTAAGAATATCATGTTAATGATGAAACCCATTGCTATTACAAAATAAAAGTATATATTGGTCCAGTCATAAGTTTCTTCTGCTAAAATCCCTTCTACATATGAAGTAAAATAATTCCTAAAGTTCTGCATAGTAAAATTATCTGCCATAGTTATGGAACAATTTATCTCACATTTTATATCAGCTTAAATTGCAAAGGATGTTACAATTACCTTAGGTGTAATTCTGCTGTCCTGGAACTTTGATGCTTTTAGTTGTATTTCTCAGCTTGTGGTAGCTACGCCTGGAGGTGTGTCATCAAATAGCGCCTAGCCGCCCAGGCTCGTCTGATCCCGGTTCCTGTAAAAAGTTCTTAACAAACTATGGCAAGCAGAATTTTGTTAAAAGGGGACTTTTGGAGTTACTTGTAACACAAGACGAAACGCGTGCAAGCCGGGCGGGTGCCGCCGAGAGGCTCTGCGCGAATGCAAAGTCCCGTGCGGAAATGGGCAAAAAATGTTAAGCGGTAAGTGCCTTCTCAGGTCTGCTTTAGCGGCAAAGATATCCTTTGCAGTAAGGAAGAGGCAAATGTCCCAAAGCTGTGGTGAGTCCACCTGGTTAAACCCTGCCCGTTGGGGAAGGTGGGGGAGGGGGCGGCTTCTGCCGCCTGGGGGCAAAACCCAGGTAAATCCCACTTCTGACACCAGATATTGCGGTAAATAAGGATCAGGATAAACAAATAGGCCGAATAGATGTTTATTCAGGGAGAAATAACTTACAACCTAGACAGATGAACACCAGGAAATTCAACCCGATCCTCTCCTGTCCGAGTCACGCCAGAAAGAGAGCGCCTTCCTGGCCCCCTCCGACCTCCTTCCTCAGGTCACCTCCGCCCATCGCTCCACCCCCCAATGGGCGTGGTCAGTGCTACAGAAGGACTACCTCACTACACATACATTAACTTCACTGTCCCTCGCTACTGTCTCGCCAGCAAGAACGATGAGGCACACTCAGGATCCTTCTGCAATAAAGCCTTTATGCATCTTGAGAGGGAAAGCATAAGCTTACAGAGCGGACACCCCAAGGTTTACAACCTTTGCCTCGGACGTGTCACCTCCTGAGTGGCTGCAGCCCTCGGCCCATATGACGCCTCGGGAGAGGCAGAGGCCAAGGGAGGGAAAAATCACCCTGCACCTGTGCACTGACTTGTTTACTCTCAACGCCAGCTGGATGCAGGCGCCATCTTGTTATGGAGAATGCAGGGACAGCTCCCTACATCTCCCCCTTTTTTATTAATTAATGAAAAGGCTTCAAATTTACAAGCAAATAGGTCACCCATATATTGAGGGATAGAGGCAGAGGTTGTACCTTCCCAATCAAACATTAAGACTGTGTATGAGAGTCGCCATTAGGCTGTTAGCTTTACCCAAAGCGCTCTCGACCTGTCCTCTGCCGTTTTTCTGGGAAAGGGAGACTAGTGCAGGCAACACTTATGCAGGACAACATACCTCTCAGAGAGACCTGCATGCCAGGCAACTCCCTGTGCGATGCTTTGCTCAGCATCCCTCATGGGCTGCTCAAGCCTGACACTGTACCCTGTGCAATGAGCCTAGGCTCCGGGTGTGCAAGAGCTGTCTAGCCAGCAGCCTACTGCTTAAGCATAGATAACCAAATATCAGTGGAAGCCCCTTGTTCCAAAGCTGTAAGCGCCTGGGTGATAACCACCTTGTCTCTCTTAGTTTGAGCCCTGAGCCTACACACCAGCCAGAGAAGCAACACAAGTCCGCAGCAAATGGCTGCACCAAACAATCCCACCCCCCACCCATTCCTTGAAATAGGAAACAGCTGAAGCAATCCACGACAACAGTCCCTCCATCAAGGATAGATCAAGGCACGTGAAGTTTATCTGAATAATGGCGGCTCTCAACTCCCGAAGCATCTGCTCAAACTCAAAGGTCCTATTCTGCAATATGAACCGAGGTTTCAGGGGGTCTGGCTTGATCAAACCACATTAGTCTGGAAGGAATCCACAGCTTTTTATTTCCTGTTGAAACAAAAATAGAAATCCTTTTTCCCAGTAACTTGTCCTTGAACTTAAATTTTGGAGTCAAAGCATTTTTAAAATATATCAATTGAATTAATCCAGCAACATTTCCTTTATCAGTTGTTATTTTCTCAGCAATCAAACAATGAATGCAGAGACAACACAATAGCATACTGTAACCAGATTCTCTCTGAGCTTTTCATCTTTACATGGCTTTATTATTACTCTGTTTCTTTTACTTCTATTGTTTCATTTTTTGAGACAGGGTTTCTCTGTGTAACTCTTATCTGTCCTGGAATTCACTCTGCATACCAGGTTTACTTTGAACTCACAAGAGATTTGCTTGCTTCTGTCTCCCAAGTGCTGGAATTAAAGGCATGTGCCACCACACCCAGCTTAGACAAATTAACTGCTTTGGTTTCTGACAAATACACTCCCTTGTCATTAGAATCACCTGGAGGGCCTTTTTAACTTTTTTTGGGGGGGGGACTGGTTTTTTCCTGCACGGGCCTAACCTCTCATTATGCTCGGTTTCTTACTTGCTATCCTGGACCTCTTACCAAGGCCCAGAAAAGACCTACCTCTCCCAGCACGTCTGCCAGCAGTTCTGAATCCTCCTTGTAGTCAAGGGGTCTCCGATGGGCTGACGATGATGAGGTCTCAGTTCCGTGTTTCGGCAACAGAAGTCCTGTCGCCACCAAGAATGATGCAGCACACTCAGGATCCTTCTGCAGTAAAGCTTGAATGCATCTTGAGAGGGAGAGCATAAGCTTACAGAACAGAGACCCCAAATATCCAAAACCCAACCCTTATATAGGTTTATAACCTTCGCCTCGGACGTGTCACCTCCTGATTGGCTGCAGCTCATCGGCCCATTATGGCGCCACGGGAGAGGCAGAGGCCAAGGGAGGGAAAAATCACCCTGCACCTGCTCACTGACTTGTTTACTCTCAACGCCAGCGGGATGCAGGCGCCATCTTGTAATGGAGAATGCAGGGACGGCTCCCTATACTTCACCACAGTTGAAAAGTAGAAAATCATATCTTACCGGTCTGGTGTGCTTCTGTTGCTGTGCTAAAACACAGACCACACACTATGCAGGCCAGAAAGGGGCTTACTTAGCTTATGCTCCAAGTCACTGTCCCTAAAGAAAATTATAGCAGCGACTCAAGCAGGACAGTGGGAAGAAAATGTGGAGGAATGCAGTTGTCAGCTCATCTCTGGCTCTCTCACTTCCTCACAGTAAAGCTTAGCAGGTCCCCTTTGTTTACAGATAGCCCCGTGCACATGGACAGTTATAAAAGCATAACTGCTGCCTGTGTACAAGTTTCCAGATTTTTTCTTTTCTTTGGCCGGCTGCAAGGCCTGTATTAAGGCCAAGAGCTCAGCTTCTCATGCTGAGGTTCCTTCTGGCAGGCTGCTGGCCCAAACAGGGCAGGTTTAATTCACATCGCTGTCCAAGTCCTTTCTTTACCTTTCACAAGGTAACTGTTCCCATCGGTGAACCAAGTTAGTGCTTCCTCAGCCAGAGGGAAGTTTGTAAGATCTTTGCAAACGCCTGTCTCTTTAATCAGCAGTTGATGACAGTCCCAAATTACTTGTTCATCAGTCTTCTCAGGCAGAAGAGTGGCAGGTAGTGCATCAGTGATTCTTGTGGGCATGGTCATCCATCCATTGGACAGTGGGCTGCCAGACAATGCTCTCCTGCTCACCAGTGCATGGGGGGCTATTGTAGTTACTTTCTGCCCCTAAGTTAACATGTCAGAGTCTTTGACCAGTACAGCCATGGCAGCCATAGCTTTTAGACAGCCAGACCATCCACTGGCTACAGGATCAAGCTCCTTCCCTGTTTATCGGTTACTGATGGCTGATCAGAGTCAAAATAAATCCAGGCTCCTACATTTGACAAGATGTCTCTTTTTAACAGAGGGTAAGGGCATCCAGGGATATCTAGGAACAAGTGAGATATCTGGCCTACATCAAGGATCACTGCCACAGGAGTCCAGGCAGCTCCTGCATCCTGCTTGTGGGCACTCAACTCTGCTGTACCATTTGGCACAGGTACAGTAAACAACACAGTTTGACAAGAACATGGCATAGGAGATGCAGGCAAACAGGAATTGCAGCTGGGTGCCCCACTGAGGCCATGCCTTCTCCATTTCCTGATCTGGCTCTCAGTCAGGTCCTGGTGTCTAGCCACTGCTGGCCTGCCTTTTAATTGCTAATCTCATTAACACCTGCCACAGGTGGTAAGGCAATCTGCACCTAGCCAAGTCTCTGCAGGAAAGGCAACCTCCTCAGCAATGGGTATTGACTTCAGAGCACAGGGAAAGGATCACATTTCCTCAGCCTCTTTTGGATTCATACATGACAATACTTATATATCAAGCACCACTGTGCAACAGGAAAACAAAGCCCTCTCACGCCAGAGCTGACATTCAGAAGGCAGGAACATTTAATTGCTAAGGGATGCCTTGTTCTTGCCTTCTTTTGATCTACTGGGGGCACTTTCGATTGGTACACACCACCTAGTTCACCTAAATAGGAGATGCAGGAACAATTTAAAGGGATAAGTTCTTGAACCTGATAGACAGGGACTCAGGGCTCTACAGAGGACAAATGACTTTTGCACAGAGAGGGTGAGTTTGGAGGCTCAACAAAAGAGCACTGCCCTAGCACCTGTGAGGCCCTCAGTTTGACCCTAAGCTTCTCCATCTACTTGGCCTCTTCCTCACCCATGCCAAATTCCACTCTAATGCTAATGGATATTTGTGTTGTTCCAGTTTGTGGCTACTATGAACAGAACTAGTGTGCACCTTCTAGCATGTTCCTATTTCTCTCTTATTCTCCGCCCCCCTCCACTCTCTCTCTTGCTGTGTATGTGTTTTAAACAAGAATGTATTGGGAGAATGTCCCATACCAGGGGTCGAATTCAGAGACAATTTGTGGGAGCCAGGCAATTGACCTTACCATTTCACTGGCCCTGCCAATAAGTTTTCACATTTTTGTATAGACTAATGACTATGCACTGATGGTTCCATTAGTCTGTTGATTTCCCTGACAACTGACAAGTCTGCAACCTTTCCACTTGCTCACTGGGCCACCAAAAGAGCACACGGTTTCTGAAATGTCTGCCTGAGCCCTTGATCGGTTTTTACTGGGCTGTCTTTTTCTACTGGTTTGCACTTGTTTCCCTACTTTGGCTACAGGCCCTATGTCTGCTTTATATACCAACAGTTTCATTTCTTACTGTGTTGCCTTTCTGGCCAATTTTAAGTGTCTTCTATTGGAGAGAATTCTTAACTTCCAGAAAGTTCAATTTGTGCTGGAGATATATGTAGCTTTGTTTTTTGAGAGTGCTTGCCTAACATGCATGAGACCCTGGGCTCTATTCCTGGCTCTGCAGAAACTGGGTATGTATTGTGGTGTTTACCTATAATCCCAGTATTTTAGAGGTAGAGGCAGGAAGATCAGAGGTTCAAGGTCATCCTCAGCTACACAGCTACATAGCAAGTTCAAGGCTAGCCTGTTTTTGGAGACCCTATCTCAAAAAGTAATCAAGTAAGCAGAAAGATTAGAGTTTGGTTTCCAGCCTCCACAGGATGAGCTCACTACCACCTGTAACTCCAGGTGTTGTAGGGGATATGATGTCTTTTTTTTTTTTTTTTTTTTTTTTTTTTTTTTGGAGGGCACCTATATGTGCTCGTACATACACACAGTCATATACACACCAAATAAATATAAATATTAAAAGCAAACTAATCTATCAATATTTTTAAAAGTTTGCCTTCATGACCTTTTTTTCCCTCATGTCTTACTTTACACAGTCTTTTCATAACAGGATAGTACTGGATTTCTTTAATTCTAGCACTGGAGAGACAGGAGAATCTGTGATTTCAAGATCAGCCTGGTTGAACATAGTGATTACACACAGATCCTGTCTCAAAAACACAAAAACAAAACCAAAAAAACAAAAAGAACAACAAAAATCCGAACTTCTTGCTTCTCAAGTCCAAGGTCATGAAGCTATTACTGAGGAGTCAAACCCTTAGCAAAGCTAATCTCAGCAGTGAACGAGTTACTGCCTAGAAACTGCCTTCAATGAACCTGGATCACAAGGATTCTGCTAGGCTGGCTGGTTAATGCACTGCAGGGATCCTCCTGTCTCCATAATGTCCCTCTCCTCTGTATTTGGAGAAATAGTCATGTGCCACTGTCCCTGACATTTTACACAATGAGCCAACTCCAGCCACAGCCCTCCAGGTAGAGTGTCTACCTAAGGGCATGATGGTGAATAGTTTGGATCAAACAGCTGTTGCTGCCTCCAGCTATGTACTTATGTTTTGGGTATCACAAATTAGTTCTCCTGTAGGGTTCTTAGTCACATAGTGATATTTAGGAACTGGACACCTCAGAAAGATACTCAGGACAGTTACCAAGGCATTTGTTAGTACAATGGTGGCAGTGCCCTTCTTTCAGTCCTGACACCAGGGACCAGGTCAGCATCTGGTCTTAGGTGCCTTGGGAAGCCATTCCAATATTTGAGGCTCAGTAAGTGAAATTCTCTGCCTTTGTGTCTCTATGGGTGTGTGTGTGTGTGTGTGTGTGTGTGTGTGTGTGTGTGTGTGTAGTATAAAGAATCACCCAGTCCAAGTAAATGCAAATAAAATAGTCAGATCATCACACCACCCTAAACATGAACTTGGTAACTCTTATGCCAGCTGATTCATTGAGTGATGGACTACTACATTTACAAAGAGTGTGGTCTTAGGAGACCTCTGCACTGAGAGAGTGATGCAGTGTGTGAACATTAATGTTAGACTGACAGAAGTATATTAACTTTTTGCAGAAGAATCTCTCATCTGCTTGTTAATTTCTGTGCTAATACCTCAAATTTAGGCTATTTTGAGCTTCCACCTTATCACCGGGTATGGTTGGGGAGAAGACATTTAGTGGCAAAACACATGTTGCATTCTCACCATGCAGGAACAGTGACATGTGTGGCCACAAGACCTTAGCTGATACTAAAGAGAAGCAAATAACTGGAAATGATTTTTAACATTTCTGCTTTAGATAATTTATACAATAACTTAGTCCTCAACATGGACTGCATTTAATGAAACAAATTCTCAAAAGCCCTCCATGTGCCCTAACTGGTTACTCAGAGCTCTGTAGAGGATTGGGCAATAGAGCAAATTCAGCTCTTTGAGGTGTTTGTTTCTCTTTCAGGTGGTTTTGAGGTTTCAGACAAACTTTAGTGCTCAGAGGAGCCTACTCTGGCTTGTGGGAGAAACCTTTCTTCAGACTTTACTTTCATAGCATCTATGACAATCGCAACACTGACGTTCATTTATGCACTTTCCTAAAGAGGAGAAGAGGGGGCCATGACTGCATGGGTGTGGGCCAATAAGTGCATCCGGAGATTCTATATTCTTACCTTATTAATATGAAGGCCATGCAGCTTTCAATCATTTGCTCAACTTCGTGATTTCCATTGCTACATAACTACCCTCTTGAGCTTCTAGTTCCCCACAAGATAAAGTCCAAACTCCTTAGTTTGTTTGGAAAGCTTCGAGGAATTTTTTTTTTAAATTAAGCCCTGAGGAATTTGAGCCTTGCATACCTGGGTTCTAGAAAACAGAGTTTTACCTCTGACGTCTAAAAATCCACAGCATTTTGCTTCAGGTGAGAAACCTACCTATAAGGTTGAATAAGACATATCAGCCACAGTCACAAAGGAACACTTAGGATTCACTTTTCCGAACAAATGAAGCTCTGCAGGGCTTGGGGCACCAAGGGCTGGCTCAGTGGTTAAGTGCACGCCCGGTTCAATTCCTAGTACCCACATGGTGGGTCACAACTATCTGTAATTCTTTTAACAGGAGACCTGATACCCTCTCCTGGGTTCTGAAGGCTCATGTCACATTTGTTAAATAAAAATTTTGGAAAGTAAAACTGAAACTTTGATACTACTATGTATATGAAGCTATAGTTTTTATTATGTATTTTTAGATAAATATTAAGAATTTAAAAATGGCTCTTCTCCTGTATTTCCTGGGTCATATGTCTCACACTAGGTCCTCTGACCTTTTCAGAAGCTGCCCACATCCTTACCGTCTCCAGGATTTTGATATTACATCCAGGGTAGCCTCACTAAAGTACCTAGTGTACATAGCATCTTCATGGGAATTTCACTTGCCAAGTGTTCCTCAACACAACAAACTTGCAGCTAAGCCTATTTTTTTGTCAAGAAAGAGCCTGGATTGACTGTTTATTATGACAATCATTTAGCCACTTGTAGCTGGTGGCTTCTGTGTGTGGACTGGGAAGACACAGAACATCCTTGTACAATTTCCACAAGGCAGTCTTGGCCTGGAAGTTCAGTGATAACGCCTGGCATGCAGCATTCCTCTCTATGCTTAGACTGCAGGCAGCTGTGTGGGATGGAGCCCTACTTTGCATGCTGAACTGCTTCCTCAGAAAAGTATAGGACTTGCTCCTTGCCTCTGCTTCCTCTTTGGGTGCTGACCAAGGGCATATCAGGGTTCTCCAGAGCTACAGCTCCTCATCCTCTTCCAGGAAGTTCACATGTATCAAATGTGACTCCATTCCTTGAGGCAACAATCACTACAGGATGGGAAACCCATGTGCCTTCTTCAGACCTGGGCTCCTGTTTCACCTTTCTGTCTCTGGGCTCCAGGTTCTGCTATCACACCAAACCCTGATTCTGGCCCTCCGTGTTTTTCCAATGATTCCCTCTCTGTCTAGACCTCACAGGTAGTCCATCAGTTTACACATCTTGCTCCTACCCACATTTCCCCCATTGGTTCTGCAGTACAATTCCCAAGAGCTCTGGATCCTTGGGCAAGCCCAGGTGCATTATATCAGCACGGCTCTACTCCTTTATTAATCATCTCAGGGAGGTGTTGACCTATGGCTCTGGGTCACATTATCTGTGGGTGCCTCAAATGTTTCTTCCCACATCTCTTATCCCACTGATTGCTTACCAAAGGTCCCAAATAATTACATAGACTGCTAAGGGGAAACTCTCTTCTATCTGAACGTTACTTTCCTTTCCTTTTGTTTTCACCATGGGCTCTCACTCCTTTCCTGGGCTTCAGGAACCCAACACTAAGGCTACCACCAACCATAATGCTCACGCTAACTCTAACCATACCTTAAACTGAACTCTCAATTTCAGAAATACATGACCCTACCTGGATGGCATAGCCCCATATTGGAGAGGGGGTGAATGGAAGGGGAGGTGGTCAGGGTGAATATAAAGGGGGAGAGAATGTAAGAGGGAGGGAGGGTATCAAGTGAGGGATAGGAATCGACATGTAAAATAAACAATAATAATTTAAAAAAAATTCAGTATATAGGGACTCAGAATGTGCCCAAGAGGATTAGTGGATCTAACAGAGATCTTGAGGTCTTTAGCTGAGGGAACTCTAGCAGAGGCCCAGTGATGGGTTTCAAGTATCCAGTAGGACGTTTTGTTTCATTTAAAAATTATTTATCATATGTAATATCCTACTTGAATATCTCCTGGTAGAAAATAAGAGGGCAACAATCTCATTGTAGATGGTTGTGAACTACCATCTGGTTGGTGGGAAGTAACTCATATCCTCTGTAAGTACAATCAGTGTGCTTGAACTTTTAGCCATCTATCCATTCCATTGTTGTATTTGAAGAAAAGGCCTCATTATGTAATTTTGACTGGCCTGGAATTCATTGAGATTCATGCTTTTGGCTCCTGAGTACTGCTGGACAGGATGTGTAGAAAGGGGAACTCTCCTCCACTGCTTTTGGGAGTTCAAACTTGTACAGCCATTTTCAAGATAGCTATGGAAGTTCCTCAGCAAGATGGGAATTGGTTAACCACAGGACCTGGCAATCCCACTCATAGCCATATATCCAAATTATCCACATTCATGCAACAAAGGCAAGTGTTTAATTATATGTATAGCAGCATTATTTGTAATAGCAAGAACCTAGAATCTATCCAGATGCCTCTCAACTGAAGAATGGATAAAGAACTTGTTGCACATCTACACAATGGACTACTAATCTACAGAAAAAATGGAATCTGGAAATGCACAGGCAAGTGGATAGTAATTGAAGAAGCAATCATGAATGAGGTAACCCAGGCACAAAAAGTAGAACATGGTAGAGAGGGAGAGAACATAAAAGAGCAAGTCATTATTGGTTTGAAGAGAAAATTGAACCTAAAGTTACATCTAGAGACCTACAAGACTGACTCCAACTAACAATCTGAGCAACAGTGGAAAGGCTTCCATTATTGACCTTCCCTGAAAATGAGATCAACAACCAACTTGAGCGCTACATGGAGCCCTCATCTAGTCTCTGTAGAAAACAGAAGCAAATACCCAGAAGTAAACACTGCGTCTAACTAGAATCCAGATGCAGAGAGAGAGAGTACAAGATCGAGTTGCAGAAACACATTGAGACATCTGACCTGATGAAGGAGGAGCTAATAGGACCCCAGACTGATAGCTGTGAATCCAGCATGGAACTGACTCAGACCCCTGAGATGGGTATCAGCTAGAAGGTGTGAGCTGTCTAATGGAGTTCAGACAGTGGGACCTGGATGTATTCCTGGTGCGCAAAAGGACCTTGAGGACACATACCCCCAATCCAGGGATACCCCTAAACCTAGATATAGAAGAGATATTCTAATCAACACTTCAAATGCGCTGTCAGAAATACATGACCCCACTTGGATGGCCTAGCCCTATGTGTTGATTGTGGGTGAATAGGATGGCAGGGTGGTCAGGGTGAATGTGAGGAGGCAACAGATGATAAGAGGAAGGGAAGGAATTGAGGAAGATATAGGGAACAAGGATCTACATGTAAAAAATCATGAACTAATTTTAAAAATATCTGGCATGCATAGACTCAGGATGTTCCCAAGAGGATATGGGGATCTAACAAGTATTTGGCGGTCTTTAGCTGAGGGAACTCTAGCAGAGGCCCAGTGATGGGTTTCAAGTAACCAGTAGGACATTTTATTTCATTTTTAAAAGTTATTTTGTCAAATGTAGTACCCTACTTGAATGTCTTCTGGTAGAAAAGAAGAGGGCAACAGATCTGATTGTAGATGGTCGTGAGCTCCCATCTGGTTGGTGGGATTTAACTCATAATCTCTGTAAGTACAGTCAGTGTGCTTCAACTTTTAGGCTTCTGTCTCTTCCATTGATGTGTTTTTAAGAAAGGGCCTCATTATGTACCTGTGACTGGCCTGGAATTCATTGAGAGTCATGCTTTTGGCTCCTGAGTCCTGGGTTCAAAGGCATGAAACACCATGATCATCTCAGGAATAAAATTTCATATTGTTAACATAAATAAGCATTAGTTTAGTTAAAATGGCTAGTGCTTTGCATTCTGAGACAATAATTAATTTTTATTACATTTCTTATTCACTCAAAATTGAGGTAGATTTTGTTTGTAAATTAAAAAGTAGTAAATTATGGGCTATAATTAGGGGTTATTGGCTAGTGTCTAGAATTCCTGATACTAAGAGATTTAAGTTCAGCCTCTATTACCAACAAAACAAAATAGGGCCTGAGTAGGTACCTCAGTCAATAAAGTAAAAACACGAAGGACCTGAGATCAAGCAAAATGCTAAATCTAGAAGGGGATGATTAAAAGTTAAACCTGTGGGACATTTGATCATTATGTGAAAATAGGGTGCTTTTTACCTTGCCTGCCTAAGGCCCTTTATTGGTTTAATAAAAAGTTAAACGGCCAATTGCTCAAAAGGAATGGTTAGCCAGGATTGCTGGGCTGGGAGAAAAACTCAGGGGAATGAATCTAGGCCTGGACCCATGCCAGGAAGACAAGGAAGGAGCTGCGAATACAGAATAATAGACAATAGGCTAATAGACATTTGTTAAGGTATAGGAAATCGTTGGGAACAAGGTTAATTTAAAGGCCAATCATTCATAATTTAGAAATGTCTGTGTCATTATTTGGGGTTGGATTGTTCCAAGAAAATATGACAAGAAAGTCCAACTACATAATAGCACTGGAAAGGTGAGAGAGATCTGTAAGTCTCAGTGGCAGAAAAGTGTACCTTCATAAATGTGAACCTGATAAATAAGATGGACAATTGGAATTGAATGGACTTTGACACGTGATCTCTCTATTGTTTTGTCTCTATCTATCTGTGCTTCTGTCTCTCTCTCCCCATAATATAAACACACACACCCATACCCACACCCACCCACACACACACACACACACACACACAGTAAACCGATATATTCCATATTGTAATGTGGTTGGTTGTCTTCACCTATTATATCCCTGTATGTGCCTTTTCTGTTTGTTTACTCGAGAAATGGTTTCCCTGTGTATCCCTGCCTGTCCCCAAACTCACTTTGTGTACAAGGCTGGTCTAAAACTGAAGTGATGCCTACCTCAGCATCCCTTAATACAAACTGGCTCCTTATTTAGAATTAAGGCAAAAGCTGTCAGGTTTTTCAAATTGATAAATACAAGTGAATTGATACTGCAGAATCTGAACAAATATTATCTGCAAAAGCAATGTATGTAGTGCCACGATACTCTGCAATGACACAGAAAATACACTTTGAAATTCACACACTCCATCTTTTTCAAAACTTGAATCTGAAGTTAGTTCCAATTTTCTCATACACAATATGATTTGTTATTATTATTGACAAACTGTCAATTCCTAAATTCTTAAAACAATCAAAATTGTTATGAGATACATAAAAGTCCAATGAAATTACATTGGGGAATGAATGCAGCAGCATAGCTTTGTTTGCCTCAAAGTTGCCACATGTTGTTGGAACAGGTTCAACTTCTCTACGGTGGGGTCAGAGGTGATATGCGCATCATACATAGGCCTATGAAGAAGTTTACATAGTTCTTCATATTTTTATAAGAGTAGTTTATGTTTATGAATTCTGTCTTTTTTACATTTTTTGAGGAATTCTACATGAGTGTCCAATTCTTTTCTAGTTAATGGACACTTGTCTGTTTTTTTTTTTTTAAAATGAAACCAGATATGATTATAGCAAGGTGCAAGGATGGTAATAGAACTACAAAATAATAGGAATGCCAAATGGTTAAATTGACATACAAGGCAGTTTAAGCCTCGGGTGGTGTCACAATTTTTTAATTGTAGCACTTGGGAGACAGAAGTGCAGTGGTTATCTGTGAGTTGGAGACCACCCTTGAATACAAACTATGGGCTAAGATAGGCAGGATTATTACACAGAGATAAACTGCGAAAAATGTAGGTTATGCCAAACCGAAAAAAATGAAAAAAGGATCACCTAATACTTCTAGCAAGAAAGAACAATTATGACTTTGTTTCGTGCTTGACTTCACCTATGTGGTAAAAAAATAACTAGAGTCCTGATACTCCAACCTCCTTTTCAGGTTAAGATTACAGGTATCAGTCACCATGCTCAACTCCCTTTTACAATTCCTACTGTAGTAAAATATCCCTGAATTATAGCCCTGCGTGTAATATCTTTGGTAGTAAATACAGATTGCTCCAATTTATACTGTAGTAAAACACACCTGAATTATTGCCCTGCTCCAAGTTAACAACAATCTTAATGAAATTCCATCCCCACAAATGGGACAAAAGCAATATGTACTCAGCACAATCTGTATTGCAAGTATAAACACAGCCAGTTTTTCACTGTCAATACAGTACTCAAATTACACAATACTTACACTAATATTCCCATGATCACCTCTTTGCCCATTACTATGAATACAGTAGATCCTGCCCCATTCCTGGTGGATAAAGAATGAAGTAGAGTGAATATTATTTATATATTGTAAAAATATAGTTTTACTAATCATTGTTTAAAAACTGCCTTATATTCAGAGAAAACAGATGTGATTAGTATACTGCAAAGGTTCTCATGTGCCTAAATTCACATGAGTGAACTTGAGTGTTTAAGAAAAAAAAAAAAAAAAGGATTTTTCATGTAGCACATCTACATCAATCATATTAACTTAAGGAAAATGGTCTAATGTCATGGTCTTCTTGAAGGATCAATTATCCTTACCTTTGAAAGGCAGTCTGACTATTGGTATTATTCCATCTATACACATGGGTGGTATGATTCTACTTTAATAGTAGTGGAACATGAGATACCTCAACATTATCATTCAGCTCTTCCTAGTGTCCCATATTTTCAAATGGATGGCTGGGTGGTACACAGGTTTGATCATTAAAGGAGCCACAAAGTTTTAAGTTTGTCTGGTAACAACTATTTGTATCACTACATATACTCGGCTCTTATGTACCCATTTATTCTCTGGTGGTGGATGGTAGATCAGACATATATATGAAGAAGGAATGGAGGACAGAAATCAAGTTTGGGGTGATACTGTCTACTTGGTTTTTTGATATAAAGCCTAACTTACAAGATTATGAGATTCTTTCCTTCATGTATTTAAGTGTTTTGCTTGTGAATCTGGTGACCACTGAATTCACAAGTCAGTGCTGGTTTCCCTGGAATAGCAGTTCAGGACAGTTGTAGTCCACCACATGGGCTAGAAACTGAAACCTGCTCTTATTCAAGAGCAGAAAAGGCATGCAATTGCACAATGTATCTTAAGCTGCTGTCTTATTTTTACGTATTTTGGAGATGGAGTTTCTCATTCCACCTATCTCTGCCTCTCAATGTTGAAGTTAGAAGTATATGCAACCATTATGTTTTTTTCACTCGAGACAATGTTCCTATATGATTCCCTGGCTGTCTTGAAACTTACTATGTAGAACAGTCTGGCCTTTGAAGAACTTTCTGCCTCTGACTCTGCCTCCAAAGTACTGGTGTTAAAGGCATAATCCACAACCCAGCAATCTGGATTAATTTTCAAGAATTGTGAGGAGTGAATTGAGGTTTTTATGGCTTTGAGGGAAGCAGTTTTCAAATTAATCAATTTATTCAATGTTTCCTTACCCCTCTTTCAAACAAACACCAATTCCTCCCATTTCTCTAAAGTTAAAATATTATTATGCTCTGTAAAACAAAAGAAGAAAAATTTTAAGCAGGGTGAATAGGGTAACTGCCTTCCACATTTGTCATATATATCCCTCCTCCAACTAGAATGCTTTCCATTTGCAATGCTAAACTGACAACATATTCCTCTGTCTTAGATACCTACCAGCTTGTTTTTTGAACATGACAAAATATAAGCCTAAACATACATAATTTTTTACTTTTACAAAAAAGCCCCATGCTTTTAGGTAGCTATGTGTAGTGCAAGTTTATAATTGAAGCAATTTTCAAATTAATCAATTTATTCAATGTTTCCTTACCCTGTCTTTCAAACAAACACCAATGCCTCCCATTTCTCTATGCAAGTTTATAATTGCTGCACTTGGAAGTATGGACAGATGACTGCTAATACCTTCAAGCGGCTTGGCTACAAAGCAAGACCCTGCCTCAAAACAAATCAGTATACATAAAGAGAATTAAATGTAACCATCTCATATTTAATTAGTGAAAAATACAAACCAGTGGTACATGCCTTGCTCAGTACTCAGAAGCTTGAGACAGGAGTCACAAATTCAAGGACAGAAAGGACTGTATTGCTAAGAGCCTATCTTGGCAAAAGAACAAATGAGATGAAAATAAACAATAAAACATACATTTACTTCACCAGATTTGAAAAGAAGAAAATCATATCTTACCGTTCTGGTGAGCATCTGTTGCTGTGCTAAAACACTGACCACACACAATGCAGGCCAGAAAGGGGGCTTACTTAGCTTATGCTCCAGGTCACTGTCCCTAATGAGAATTACAGCAGCGACTCAAGCAGGACAGTGGGAAGAAAATGTGGAGGAATGCAGGTGTCAGCTCATCTCTGGCTCTCTCACTTGCTCACAGTAAAGCTTAGCCAGTCCCCTTTGTTTACAGATAGCCCCTTGCACATGGACAGTTATAACAGCATAACTGCTGCCCATGTACAGGTTTACAGATTTTTTTCTTTTTCTTTGGCCAGCTGCAAGGCCTGTGTTAAGGCCAAGAGCACAGCTTCTCATGCTGAGTTTCCTTCTGGCAGGCTGCTGGCTCAAACTCTGCAGGTTTCATTCACATCCTTGTCCCAGTCCTTTCTTTACCTTTCACAAGGTTCGCATCAGTGAACCAAGTTAGTGTTTCCATGGCCAGAGGGAAGACTGTAAGGTCTTTGCAATCTCCTGTCTCTTTAATCAGCAGGTGATGACAGTCCCAAATTACTTGTTCTTCAGTCTTCTCAGGCAGAAGAGTGGCAGGTAGTGCATCAGTGATTCATGTGGGCATTGGACATCCATTGTTCTGTGGGCTGCCGGACAATGCTCTCCTGCTCACTAGTGCATGGGGGGCTATTGCAGTTACTTTCTGCCCCTAAGTTAACATGTCAGAGTCTTTGACCAGTACAGCCATGGCAGCCATATCTTTTAGACGGCCAGACCTTCCACTGCCTACAGGATCAAGTTCTTTCCCTGTTTATCAGTTACTGATGGCTGTTCAGAGTCAAAACAAATCCAGTCTCCTACATTTGACAGGGAGGTAAGGGCATCCTAGGATATCTAGGAACAAGTGATATACCCGACCCACATAAAGGATCACTGCCCCCGGCGTCCAGGCAGCTCCTGTATCCTGCTAGTGGGCTCTCAACTCCAATGTACTATCTGGCACAGGTATGGGAAACACCACACTTTCCAAGCCCATGGCATAGGGGATGCAGGCGAACAGGAACTGCAGCTGGTTGCCTCACTGAGGCCATGCCTTCTCCATTTCCTGAGCTGGCTCTCAGTCAGGTCCTGGTGTCTGCCCTCTGCTGGCCTGCCTTTTAATTGCTAATCTCAACACCTGCCAGAGGAGGTAAGTTGAGACCCACACTGCTGAGCCTCTGCAGGTAGGCAGCCCTCTTGGCAGTGGGTGTGGACTTCAGAGCACAGGTTAGGATCACATTTAATCAGCCTCTTTTGGATTCATCCATGGCAATACTTGTATGTCAAGCACCACTTTGCAACAGGAAAACACAGCTCTCTCACGCTAGAGCTGACATTCAGATGGCAGGAACGTTTAATTGCTAAGGGATGCCTTGTTCTTGCCTTCTTTTGATCTACTGGGGCACTTTGAATTGGTACACACCACCTAGTTCACCTAAATAGGAGAACCAGGAACAATTTAAAGGGATAAGTCCTTGAACCTTATAGACAGGGACTCTGGGCTCTACAGAGGACAGATGACTTTTGCACAGAGAGGTAGAGTTTGGAGGCTCAGCAGCAGAGCACTGCCCTAGCACCTGTGAGGCCCTCAGTTTGACCCTAAGCTTCTCCATCTCCTTGGCCTCTTCCTCACCCATGCCTAATTCCACTCTAATGCTGATGGATATTTGTGTTGTTCCAGTTTGTGGCTGCTATGAACAGAACTAGTGTGCACCTTCTAGCATATTCCTCTTTCTCTCTTATTCTCCTCCCCCACCCCTCTGTCTCTCTGTGTATGTGTTTCAAACAAGCATTTATTGGGAGCAGGTCCCATAGCAGGAGTGGAAGTCAGAGACAAATTGAAGGAGCCAGGCAAGTGACCATACCATTTCACTGGCCCTGCCATTAAGTTTTTACATTGTTGTGTAGACTTATGACTGTGCACTGATGGTTCCATTTGCCTGTTGATTTCACTGACAACTGACAAGTCTGCAACCTTTCCACTTGCTCAAAGAGCCCGCGGTTTCTGAAATGTCTTCCTGAGCCATTGATCGGTTTTTACTGGGCTGTCTTTTTCTACTGGTTTGCACTTGTTTCCCTACTTTGGCTACAGGCCCTATGTCTGCTTTATATACCAACAGTTTCATTCCTTACTGTGTTGCCTTTCTGGCCAATTTTAAGTGTCTTCTATTGGAGAGAATTCTTAACTTCCAGAAAGTTCAATTTGTGATGGAGATATATGTAGCTCAGTGTTTAGAGAGTGCTTGCCTAACATGCATGAGACCCTGGGCTCTATTCCTGGCTCTCCAGAAACGGGGTATGTATGGTGGTGTTTACCTATAATCCCAGTATTTGGGAGGTAGAGGCAGGAAGATCAGAGGTTCAAGGTCATCCTCAGCTACACAGCTACATAGCAAGTTCAAGGCTAGCCTGTTTTTGGAGACCCTATCTCAAAAAGTAACCAAGTAAGCAGAAAGATGAGAGATTGGTTTCCAGACTCCACAGGGTGAGCTTACTTCCACATGGAACTCCAGGTGTTATAGGGGTTCTGACTGGTTTTTTTTTTTTTTTTTTTTTTTTGGAGGGCACCTATATGTGCTTGTACAAACACACAGTCATATACATACAAAAGAAAAATAAATATTAAAAACAAACTAATCTATCAATATTTTAAAAAGGTTGCCTTCATGACCTTTTTTTCCCTCATGTCTTACTTTACACAGCCTTTTCCTACCAGGATAGTAGTAGATGTCTTTAATTCTAGCACTTGAGAGACCAGAGAATCTGTGATTTCGAGATCAGCCTGGTTGAACATAGTGATTACACATAAATCCTGTCTCAAAAAAACAAAAACAAAACCAAACAAACCCAAACAACAACAAAAGTCCCAACTTCTTGCTTCTCAAGTCCAAGGTCATGAAGCTATTTCTGAGGAGTCAAACCCATAGCAAAGCTAATCTCAGCAGTGATTGAGTTACTGCCTAGAAAGTGCCCTTCACTGAACCTGGATTTCAAGGATTCTGCTAGGCTGTCTGGTTAATGCACTGCAGGAGACTCCTGTCTCCATATTGTCCCTCTCCTCAGTATTTGGAGAAAAATCATGTGCCACTGTCCCTGACCTTTTACCCAATGAGCCATCTCCAGCCACAGCTGTCCAGGTAGAGGGTCTACCTAAGGGCATGATGGTGAATAGTTTGGATCAAACAGCTGTTGCTGCCTCCAGCTATGTACTTATGTTTTGGGTATCAAAAATTTGTTCTCCTGTAGGGTTCTTAGCCACATAGTGACATTTAGGAACTGGACACCTCAGAAAGACACCCAAGACAGTTACCATAGGATTTGTTTGTACAATGGTGGCAGTGCCCTTCTTTTAGTCCTTACACCAGGGACCAGACCAGCATCTTGTCTTAGCTGCCTTGGGAAACCATCCCAATATTTGAGACTCAGTAGGTGATATTCTCTGCTTTTGTGTGTCTGTGATGTGTGTGTGTGTGTGTGTGTGTGTGTGTGTGTGTGTGTGTGTGTGTGTGTGTGTTTGTGTGTAGTATAAAAAATCACCCAGTTCAAGTAAATGCAAAAAAATAGTCAGATCATCACACCACCCTAAACATGAACTTGGTAACTTTTATGTCAGCTGATTCATTGAGTGATGGACTACTACATTTACAAAGAATGTGGTCGTGGAGGACCTCTGCACGGAGAGAATGATGCAGTGTGAGAACATTAATGTTAGACTGACAGATGTATATTCCCTTTTTGCAGAAGAATCTCTCAACTTCTTGTTAATTTCAGAGGAAATAACTCCAATTTTGGCTATTTTGAGCTCTCAACATATCACTGGGTAGGGTTGGGGAGAAGATATTTAGTGCAAACCACATGTTGCATTCTCACCATGCATGTACAGTGACATGTGTGGCCACAAGACCTTAGCTGATACTAAGGAGTAGCAAATAACTGGAAATGATTTTTAACATTTACTTCTGCTTTAGATAATTTATACAATAACTTAGTCCTCAACATGGGCTGTATTTAATGAAACAAATTCTTAAAAGCCCTCCATATGCCCTAACTGGTTACTTAGAGCTCTGTAGAGGACTGGACAGTAGAGCTAATTCAGCTCTTTGAGGTGTTTGTTTCTCTTTTGGGTGGTTTTAAGGTTTCAGACAAGCTTTGGTGCTCAGAGAAGCCTACTCTGGCTTGTGGGAGAACCCTTTCTTCAGACTTTACTTTCATAGCATCTATGACAATCGCAACACTGAAGTTCATTTATGCACTTTCATAAAGAGGAGAAGAGGGGGCCATGACTGCATGGGTGTGGGCCAATAAGTGCATCCCGAGATTCTATATTTTTACCTTATTAATATGAAGGCCATGCAGCTTTCAATCACTTGCTAAACTTGGTGATTTCCATTGCTACCTAACTACCCTCTAGAGCTTCTAGTTCCCCACAAGATGAAGTCCAAACTTCTTAGTATGTTTGGAAAGCTTTGAGGAATTTTGTTTTTTTTTAAATTAAGCCCTGAGGAATTTGAGCCTTGCATACCTGGGTTTTAGAAAACAGAGTTTTACCTCTGAAGTCTAAAAATCCACAGCATTTTGCTTCAGGTGAGAAACCAACCTCTAAGGTTGAATAAGACATATCAGCCACAGTCCCAAAGGAACACATAGGATTCACTTTTCAGAACAAATGCAGCTCTGCAGGGTTTGGGGCACCAAGGGCTGGCTCAGTGGTTAATGCCCTTAGAGGACACCTGGTTCAATTCCTAGCATCCACATGGTGGTTCACACCTATCTGTAATTCTTTTAACAGGGAGAGCTGATACCCTCTTCTGGGTTCTGAATGCTCCTTGTCACTCAGGAACAAATGCATGCACATTTACTAAATAAAAATTTTGGAAAGTAAAACTGAAACTTTGATACTACTATGTATATGAAGCTATAGTTTTTATTATGTATTTTTAGATAAATATTAAGAATTTAAAAATGGCTCTTCTCCTGTATTTCCTGGGTCATATGTCTCACACTAGGTACTCTGACCTTTTCAGAAGCTTCCCACATCCTTAAAATCTCCAGGATTTTGATATTACGTCCAGGGTAGCCTCACTAAAGTACCTAGTGTACATAGCATCTTCATGAGGAATTTCACTTGCCAAGTGTTCCTCCAACACCACAAACTTGCAGCTAAGCCTATTTTTTTGTCAAGAAAGAGCCTGGAATTGACTGTTTATCATGACAATCATTTAGCCACTTGTAGCTGGTGGCTTCTGTGTGTGGACTGGGAAGACACAGAACATCCTTGTACAATTTCCACAAGGCAGTCTTGGCCTGGAAGTTCAATGATAACGCCTGGCATGCAGCATTCCTCTCTATACTTAGACTGCAGGCAGCTGTGTGGGATGGAGCCCTACTTTGCATGCTGCACTGCTTCCTCAGAAAAGGATAGGACTTGCTCCTTGCCTCTGCTTCCTCTTTGGGTGCTGACCAAGGGCATGTCAAGGTTCTCCAGAGGTACAGCTCCTCATCCTCTGCCAGGAAGTTCACATGTATCAAAGGTGACTCCATCCCTTGAGGCAACAATCACTACAGGATGGGAAACCCATGTGCCTTCTTCAGATCTGGGCTCCTGTTTCACCTTCCTGTCTCTGGGCTCCAGGTTCTGCTATCACACCAAACCCTGATTCTGGCCCTCCGTGTTTTCCCAATGTTTCCCTCTCTGTCTAGACCTCAAAGGTAGTCCATCAGTTTACACATCTTGCTCCTACCCACATTTCCCCCATTGCTTCTGCAGTACAAACCCCAAGAGCTCTGGATCCTTGGGCAAGCCCAGGTGCATGATATCAGCACGGCTCTACTCCTTTATTAATAATCTATGGTAGAGGTATTGACCTATGGCTCTGGGTCACATTATCTATGGGTGCCTCAAATGTTTCTTCCCACATCTCTTATCCCACTGATTGCTTAGCAAATGTTCCAAATAATTACATAGACTGCTAAGGGGAAACTCTCTTCTATCTGAACGTTACTTTCCTTTCCTGTTATTTTCCCCATGGGCTCTCAGTCCTTTCCTGGGCTTCAGGAACCCAACACTAACGCTACCACCAACCATAATGCTCACCCTAATTCTAACAATACCTTAAACTGAACTCTCAATGTCAGAAATACATGACCCTACCTGGATGGCATAGCCCCATATTTGAGAGGGGGTGAATGGAAGGGGAGGTGGTTAGGGTGAATGTAACGGGGGGAGAGAATGTAAGAGGGAGGGAGGGTATCGAGTGAGGGATAGGAATCGACATGTAAAATAAACAATAATAATTTAAAAAAATTCAGTATGTAGGGACTCAGAATGTGCCCAAGGGGATTAGTGGATCTAACAGAGATCTTGAGGTCTTTAGCTGAGGGAACTCTAGCAGAGGCCCAGTGACGGGTCTCAAGTATCCAGTAGGACGTTTTGTTTCATTTAAAAATTATTTATCATATGTAATATCCTACTTGAATATCTCCTGGTAAAAAATAAGAGGGCAACTATCTCATTGTAGATGGTTGTGAACTACCATCTGGTTGGTGGGAAGTAACTCATATCTTCTGTAAGTACAAGCAGTGTGCTTGAACTTTTAGCCATCTATCCATTCCATTCTTGTGTTTGAAGAAAAGGCCTCATTATGTAATTTTGACTGGCCTGGAATTCATTGAGATTCATGCTTTTGGCTCCTGAGTACTGCTGGACAGGATGTGTAGAAAGGGGAACTCTCCTCCACTGCTTTTGGGAGTTCAAACTTGTACAGCCATTTTCAAGATAGCTATGGCAGTTCCTCAGCAAGATGGGAATTGGTTTACCACAGGACCTGGCAATCCCACTCATAGCCATATACCCAAATTATCCACATTCATGCAACAGAGACAAGTGTTTAATTATATGTATAGCAGCATTATTTGTAATAGCAAGAACCTAGAAGCTACCCAGATGCCTTTCAACTGAAGAATGGATAAAGAACTTGTGGCACATCTACACAATGGACTACTAATAGACAGAAAAAATGGAATCTTTAAATGCACAGGCAAGTGGATGGCACTTGAAGAAATAATCATGAATGAGGTAACCCAGGCACAAAAAGTAGAACATGGTAGAGAGGAGAGAACATAAAAGAGCAAGTCATTATTGGTTTGAAGGGAAAGTTGAACCTAAAGTTATATCTAGAGACCTACAAGACTGACTCCAACTAACAATCTGAGCAACAGTGGAAAGGCTTCTATTATTGACCTTCCCTGAAAATGAGATCAGCAACTAACTCGAGCGCTACATGGAGCCCTCATCTAGTCTCTGTAGAACACAGAAGCAAACACCCATAAGTAAACACTGCGTCTAACTAGAATCCAGATGCAGAGAGAGAGAGAGGACAAGATCGAGTTGCAGAAACACGTTGAGACAGCTGACCTGATGAAGGAGGAGCTAATAGGACCCCAGACTGTTAGCTGTGAATCCAGCATGGAACTGACTCAGACCCCTGAGATGGGTATCAGCTAGAAGGTGTGAGCTGTCTAATGGAGTTCAGACAGTGGGACCTGGATGTATTCCTGGTGCGCAAAAGGACCTTGAGGACACATTCCCCCAATCCAGGGATACCCCCTAAACCTAGACATAGAAGAGACATTCTAATCAACACTTCAAATGCGCTGTCAGAAATACATGACCCCACTTGGATGGCCTAGCCCTATGTGTTGATTGTGGGTGAATAGGATGGCAGGGTGGTCAGGGTGAATGTGAGGGGGCAAAAGATGATAAGAGGAAGGGAAGGAATTGAGGGAGATATAAGGAACAAGGATCTACATGTAAAAAATCATGAACTAATTTAAAAAATATCCGGCATGCATGGACTCAGGATGTTCCCAAGAGGATATGGGGATCTAACAAGTATTTGGCGGTCTTTAGCTGAGGGGAACTCTAGCAGAGGCCCAGTGATGGGTTTCAAGTAACCAGTAGGACATTTTATTTCATTTTTAAAAGTTATTTTGTCATATGTAGTACCCTGCTTGAATGTCTGCTGGTAGAAAAGAAGAGGGCAACAGATCTGATTGTAGATGGTCGTGAGCTACCATCTGGTTGGTGGGAGTTAACTCATATCCTCTGTAAGTACAGTCAGTGTGCTTCAACTTTTAGGCTTCTGTCTCTTCCATTGTTGTGTTTTTAAGAAAGGGCCTCATTATGTATCTGTGACTGGCCTGGAATTCATTGAGATTCATGCTTTTGGCTCCTGAGTGCTGGATTCAACGGCATGAAACACCATGATCATCTCAGGAATAAAATTTTATATTGTTAACATAAATAAGCATTAGTTTAGTTAAAATGGCTAGTGCTATGCATTCTGAGACAATAATTAATTTTTATTACATTTCTTATTCACACAAAATTGAGGTAGATTTTGTTTGTAAATTAAAAAGTAGTAAATTATGGGCTATAATTAGGGGTTATAGGCTAGTGTCTAGAATTCCTGATACTAAGAGATTTAAGTTCAGCCTCTATTACCAACAAAGCAAAATAGGGCCTGAGTAGGTATCTCAGTCAATAAAGTACAAACACGAAGGACCTGAGATCAAGCAAAATGCTAAAACTAGAAGGGGATGATTAAAAGTTAAACTTGTGGGACATTTGATCATTATGTGAAAATAGGGTGCTTTTTTACCTTGCCTGCCTAAGGCACTTAATTGGTTTAATAAAAGTTAAACGGCCAATTGCTCAAAAGGAATGGTTAGGCAGGATTGCCTCAAAGTTGCCACATGTTGTTGGAACAGGTTCAGCTTCTCTACGGTGGGGTCAGAGGTGATATGCGCATCATACATAGGCCTATGAAGAAGTTTACATAGTACCTCATATTGTTATAAGAGTAGTTTATGTTTATGAATTCTGTCTTTTTTACATTTTTTGAGGAATTCTACATGAGTGTCCAAATCTTTTCTAGTTAATGGACACTTGTCTGTTTTTTTTTTTTTTTTTTTTAATGAAACCAGATATGATTATAGTAAGGTGCAAGGATGGTAATGGAACTACATAATAATAGGAATGCCTAATGGGTAAATTGACATACAAGGCAGTTTAAGCCTCACAATTTTTTAATTGTAGTTCTTGGGAGACAGAAGTGCAGTGGTTATCTGTGAGTTGGAGACCACCCTTGAATACAAACTATGGGCTAAGAAGGGCAGGGCTATTACACAGAGATAAACTGCCAAAAATGTAGGTTATGCCAAACACAAAAAAATGAAAAAAGGATCACCTAATACATCTAGCAAGAAAGAACAATTATGACATTGTTTCGTGCTTGACTTCTCCTATGTGGTAAAAAAAATAACTAGAGTTCTGATACTCCAACCTCCTTTTCAGGTTAAGATTACAGGTATCAGTCACCATGCTCAACTCCCTTTTACAATTCCTACTGTAGTAAAATATCCCTGAATTATAGCCCTGCGTGTAATATCTTTGGTAGTAAATACAGATTGCTCCAATTTATACTGTAGTAAAACACACCTGAATTATTGCCCTGCTCCAAGTTAACAACAATCTTAATGAAATTCCATCCCCACAAATGGGACAAAAGCAATATGTACTCAGCACAATCTGTATTGCAAGTATAAACACAGCCAGTTTTTCACTGTCAATACAGTACTCAAATTACACAATACTTACACTAATATTCCCCATGATCACCTCTTTGCCCATTACTATGAACACAGTAGATCCTGCCCCATTCCTGGTGGATAAAGAATGAAGTAGAGTGCATATTATTTATATATTGTAAATATATAGTTTCACTAATCATTGTTTAAAAACTGCCTTATATTCAGAGAAAACAGATGTGATTAGTATACTGCAAAGGTTCTCATGTGCCTAAATTCACATGAGTTAACTTGAGTGTTTAAGAAAAAAAAAAAAAAGGATTTTTCATGTAGCACATCTACATCAATCATATTAACTTAAGGAAAATGGTCTAATGTCATGGTCTTCTTGAAGGATCAATTATCCTTACCTTTGAAAGGCAGTCTGACTATTGATATTATTCCATCTATAGACATGGGTGGTATGATTCTACTTTAATAGTAATGGAACATGAGATACCTCAACATTATCATTCAGCTCTCCCTAGTGTCCCATATTTTCAGAATCATCCTGGATGGCTGAGTGGTACACAGGTTTGATCATTAAAGGAACCACAAAGTTTTAAGTTTGTCTGGTAACAACTATTTGTATCACTACATATACTCGGCTCTTACGTATCCATTTATTCTCTGGTGGTGGATGGTAGATCAGACTATATATGAAGAAGGAATGGAGGACAGAAATCAAGTTTGGGGTGATACTGTCTACTTGGTTTTTTGATATAAAGCCTAACTTACAAGACTATGAGATTCTTTCCTTCATGTATTTAAGTGCGTTGCTTGTGAATCTGGTGACCACTGAAGTCACAAGTCAGTGCTGGTTTCCCTGGAATAGCAGTTCAGGACAGTTGTAGTCCACCACATGGGCTAGAAACTGAAACCTGCTCTTATTTAAGAGCAGAAAAAGGCATGCAATTGCACAATGTATCTTAAGCTGCTGTCTTATTTTTACATAATTTGGAGATGGAGTTTCTCATTCCACCTATCTCTGCCTCTCAATGTCGAAGTTAGAAGTATATGCAACCATTATGTTTTTTCACTCGAGACAAGGATCCTAGATGATGCCCTGGCTGTCTTGAAACTTACTCTGTAGAACAGGCTGGCCTTTGAAGAACTTTCTGCCTCTGACTCTGCCTCCAAAGTACTGGTGTTAAAGGCATAATCCACAACCCAGCAATCTGGATTAATTTTCAAGAATTGTGAGGAGTGAATTGAGGTTTTTATGGCTTTGAGGGAAGCAGTTTTCAAATTAATCAATTTATTCAATGTTTCCTTACCCCTCTTTCAAACAAACACCAATGCCTCCCATTTCTCTAAAGTTAAAATATTATTATGCTCTGTAAAACAAAAGAAAAAAATTTAAGCAGGGTGAATAGGGTAACTGCCTTCCACATTTGTCATATATATCCCTCCTCCAACTAGAATGCATTCCATTTGCAATGCTAAACTGACAACATATTCCTCTGTCTTAGATAACTACCAGCTTGTTTTTTGAACATGACAAAATATAAGCCTAAACATATATAATTTTTTACTTTTACAAAAATCCCCATGCTTTTAGGTAGCTATGTGTAGTGCAAGTTTATAACTGAAGCAGTATTCAAATTAATCAATTTATTCAATGTTTCCTTACCCCGTCTTTCAAACAAACACCAATGCCTCCCATTTCTCTATGCAAGTTTATAATTGCAGCACTTGGAAGTATGGACAGATGACTGCTAATACCTTCAAGCGGGCTTGGCTACAAAACAAGACCCTGCCTCAAAACAAATAAGTATACATAAAGAGAATTAAATGTAACCAACTCATATTTAATTATTGAAAAATACAAACCAGTGGGATGGTACATGTCTTGCTCAGTACTCAGAAGCTTGAGACAGGAGTCACAAATTCAAGGACAGAAAGGACTGTATTGCTAAGAGCCTATTTGGCAAAAGAACAAATGAGATAAAAATAAACAATAAAACATACATTTACTTCACCAGAGTTGAAAAGAAGAAAATCATATCTTACCGTTCTGGTGAGCATCTGTTGCTGTGCTAAAACACTGACCACACACAATGCAGGCCAGAAAGGGGCTTACTTAGCTTATCCTCCAGGTTACTGTCCCTAATGAGAATTACAGCAGCGACTCAAGCAGGACAGTGGGAAGAAAATGTGGAGGAATGAAGGTGTCAGCTCATCTCTGGCTCTCTCACTTGCTCACTGTAAAGCTTAGCCAGTCCCCTTTGTTTACAGATAGCCCCTTGCACATGGATAGTTATAACAGCATAACTGCTGCCCATGTACAGGTTTACAGATGTTCTTTCTTTTCTTTGGCCAGCTGCAAGGCCTGTGTTAAGGCCAAGAACTCAGCTTCTCATGCTGAGGTTCCTTCTGGCAGGCTGTTGGCTCAAACTCTGCAGGTTTCATTCACATCCTTGTCCCAGTCCTTTCTTTACCTTTCACAAGGTTCCCATCAGTGAACCAAGTTAGTATTTCCATGGCCAGAGGGAAGACTGTAAGGTCTTTGCAATCTCCTGTCTCTTTAATCAGCAGGTGATGACAGTCCCAAATTACTTGTTCTTCAGTCTTCTCAGGCAGAAGAGTGGCAGGTAGTGCATCAGTGATTCATGTGGGCATTGAACATCCATTGTTCTGTGGGATGCTGGACAATGCTCTCCTGCTCACCAGTGCATGGGGGGCTACTGTAGTTACTTTCTGCCCCTAAGTTAACATGTCAGAGTCTTTGACCAGTACAGCCATGGCAGCCATAGCTTTTAGACAGCCAGACCATACACTGCCTACAGGATCAAGCTCCTTCTCTGTTTATCGGTTACTGATGGCTGTTCAGAGTCCAAACAAATCCAGGCTCCTACATTTGACTGGATGTCTCTTTTTAACAGAAGGTAAGGGCATCCTGGGATATCTAGGAACAAGTGATATATCCCACCTGCATCAAGGATCACTGCCACCTGTATCCAGGCAACTCCCGTATCCTGCTAGTGGGCAATCAACTCCACTATCCTATCTGGCACAGGTATGGGAAACACCACACTATCCAAGCCCATGGCATAGGGATACAGGCAAACAGGAACTACAGCTGGTTGCCTCACTGGGGCCATGCCTTCTCCATTTCCTGAGCTGACTTTCAGTCAGTTCCTGGTGTCTGGCCACTGCTGGCCTGCCTTTTAATTGCTAATCTCATTAACACCTGCCAGAGGAGTGGGCAGACCCACCCTGCTGAGCCTCTGCAGGTAGGCAGCCCTCTTTGGCAAAGGGAATGAATCACATTTCCTCAGCCTCTTTTTGGTTTCATCCATGGCAATACTTATATATCAAGCACCACTGTGCAACAGGAAAACACAGCTCTCTCACGCTAGAGCTGACATTCAGATGGCAGGAACATTTAAGTGCTAAGGGATGCCTTGTTCTTGCCTTCTTTTGATCTACTGGGGCACTTTCGATTGGTACACACCACCTAGTTCACCTAAATAGGAGATGAGGGGAAGAATTTAAAGGGATAAGTACTTGAACCTGATAGACAGGGCCTCAGGGCTCTACAGAGGTGAGATGACTTTTGCACAGAGAGGTTGAGTTTGGAGGCTCAGCAGCAGAGCACTGCCCTAGCACCTGTGAGGCCCTCAGTTTGACCCTAAGCTTCTCCATCTCCTTGGCCTCTTCCTCACCCATGCCTAATTCCACTCTAATGCTGATGGATATTTGTGTTGTTCCAGTTTGTGGCTGATATGAAGAGAACTAGTGTGCACCTTCTAGCATGTTCCTCTTTCTCTCTTATTCTCCTCCCCCACCCCTCTGTCTCTCTGTGTATGTGTTTCAAACAAGCATTTATTGGGAGCAGGTCCCATAGCAGGGTGGAAGTCAGAGACAAATTGAAGGAGCCAGGCAAGTGACCTTACTTTTTCACTGGCCCTGCCATTAAGTTTTTACATTGTTGTGTAGACTTATGACTGTGCACTGATGGTTCCATTTGCCTGTTGATTTCACTGACAACTGACAAGTCTCCAACCTTTCCACTTGCTCAAAAGAGTCCGCGGTTTCTGAAATGTCTGCCTGAGCCCTTGATCGGTTTTTACTGGGCTGTCTTTTTCTACTGGTTTGCACTTGTTTCCCTACTTTGGCTACAGGCCCTATGTCTGCTTTATATACCAACAGTTTCATTCCTTACTGTGTTGCCTTTCTGGCCAATTTTAAGTGTCTTCTATTGGACAGAATTCTTAACTTCCAGAAAGTTCAATTTGTGATGGAGATGTATGTAGCTCATTGTTTAGAGAGTGCTTGCCTAACATGCATGAGACCCTGGGCTCTATTCCTGGCTCTCCAGAAACTGGGTATGTATGGTGGTGTTTACCTATAATCCCAGTATTGGGAGGTAGAGGCAGGAAGATCAGAGGTTCAAGGTCATCCTCAGCTACACAGCTACATAGCAAGTTCAAGGCTAGCCTGATTTGGAGACCCTATCTCAAAAAGTAACCAAGTAAGAAGAAAGATGAGAGATTGGTTTCCAGACTCCACAGGGTGAGCTTACTACCACATGTAACTCCAGGTGTTGTAGGGGTTCTGATGGCTTTTTTTTTTTTTTTTGGAGGGCACCTATATGTGCTTGTACAAACACACAGCCATATACATACAAAAGAAAAATAAATATTAAAAACAAACTAATCTATCAATATTTTAAAAAGGTTGCCTTCATGACCTTTTTTTCCCTCATGTCTTACTTTACACAGCCTTTTCCTACCAGGATAGTAGTGGATGTCTTTAATTCTAGCACTTGAGAGACAAGAGAATCTGTGATTTCGAGATCAGCCTGGTTGAACATAGTGATTACCACATAAATCCTGTCTCAAAAAACAAAAACAAAACCAAAAAAACCCAAACAACAACAAAAGTCCCAACTTCTTGCTTCTCAAGTCCAAGGTCATGAAGCTATTTCTGAGGAGTCAAACCCATAGCAAAGCTAATCTCAGCAGTGATTGAGTTACTGCCTAGAAAGTGCCCTTCACTGAACCTGGATCTCAAGGATTCTGCTAGGCTGTCTGGTTAATGCACTGCAGGAGACTCCTGTCTCCATATTGTCCCTCTCCTCAGTATTTGGAGAAAAAGTCATGTGCCACTGTCCCTGACCTTTTACCCAATGAGCCATCTCCAGCCACAGCTGTCCAGGTAGAGGGTCTACCTAAGGGCATGATGGTGAATAGTTTGGATCAAACAGCTGTTGCTGCCTCCAGCTATGTACTTATGTTTTGGGTATCACAAATTAGTTCTCCTGTAGGGTTCTTAGCCACATAGTGACATTTAGGAACTGGACACCTCAGAAAGACACCCAGGACAGTTACCATAGGATTTGTTTGTACAGTGCCCTTCTTTTAGTCCTTACACCAGGGACCAGACAAGCATCTTGTCTTAGCTGCCTTGGGAAACCATCTCAATATTTGAGGCTCAGTAAGTGATATTCTCTGCCTTTCTGTGTCTGTGGGTGTGTGTGTGTGTGTGTGTGTGTGTGTGTGTGTGTGTGTGTGTGTGTGTATGTGTGTGTAGTATAAGGAATCACCCAGTTCAAGTAAATGCAAAAAAATAGTCAGATCATCACACCACCCTCAACATGAACTTGGTAACTTTTATGTCAGCTGATTCATTGAGTGATGGACTACTACATTTACAAAGAATGTGGTTGTGGAGGACCTCTGCACGGAGAGAATGATGCAGTGTGTGAACATTAATGTTAGACTGACAGGTGTATATTCCCTTTTTGCAGAAGAATCTCTCAACTTCTTGTTAATTTCAGAGGAAATAACTCCAATTTTGGCTATTTTGAGCTCTCAACATATCACTGGGTAGGGTTGGGGAGAAGATATTTAGTGCAAACCACATGTTGCATTCTCACCATGTATGTACAGTGACATGTGTGGCCACAAGACCTTAGCTGATACTAAGGAGTAGCAAATAACTGGAAATGATTTTTAACATTTACTTCTGCTTTAGATAATTTATGCAATAACTTAGTCCTCAACATGGACTGTATTTAATGAAACAAATTCTCAAAAGCCCTCCATATGCCCTAACTGGTTACTTAGCGCTCTGTAGAGGACTGGACAGTAGAGCGAATTCAGCTCTTTGAGGTGTTTGTTTCTCTTTCGGGTGGTTTTAAGGTTTCAGACAAGCTTTAGTGCTCAGAGGAGCCGACTCTGGCTTGTGGGAGAACCCTTTCTTCAGACTTTACTTTCATAGCATCTATGACAATCGCAACACTGAAGTTCATTTATGCACTTTCATAAAGAGGAGAAGAGGGGGCCATGACTTCATGGGTGTGGGCCAATAAGTGCATCCTGAGATTCTATATTCGTACCTTATAAATATGAAGGCCATGCAGCTTTCAATCATTTGCTAAACTTGGTGATTTCCATTGCTACCTAACTACCCTCTGGAGCTTCTAGTTCCCCACAAGATGAAGTCCAAACTTCTTAGTATGTTTGGAAAGCTTTGAGGAATTTTGTTTTTTTAAATTAAGCCCTGAGGAATTTGAGCCTTGCATACCTGCGTTTTAGAAAACAGAGTTTTACCTCTGAAGTCTAAAAATCCATAGCATTTTGCTTCGGGTGAGAAACCTACCTCTAAGGTTGAATAAGACATATCAGCCACAGTCCCAAAGGAACACATAGGATTCACTTTTTAGAACAAATGCAGCTCTGCAGGGCTTGGGGCACCAAGGGCTGGCTCAGTTGTTAATGCCCTTAGAGGACACCTGGTTCAATTCCTAGCATCCACATGGTGGTTCACACCTATCTGTAATTCTTTTAACAGGAGACCTGATACCCTCTTCTGGGTTCTGAGGCTCCTGTCACTCAGAACAAATGCTTGCACATTTACTAAATGAAAATTTTGGAAAGTAAAACTGAAACTTTGATACTACTATGTATATGAAGCTATAGTTTTTATTATGTATTTTTAGATAAATATTAAGAATTTAAAAATGGCTCTTCTCCTGTACTTCCTGGGTCATATGTCTCACACTAGGTCCTCTGACGTTTTCAGAAGCTGCCCACATCCTTAAAATCTCCAGGATTTTGATATTACGTCCAGGGTAGCCTCACTAAAGTACCTAGTGTACATAGCATCTTCATGTGGAATTTCACTTGCCAAGTGTTCCTCAACACCACATACTTGCAGCTAAGCCTATTTTTTTGTCAAGAAAGAGCCTGGAATTGAGTGTTTATCATGACAATCATTTAGCCACTTGTAGCTGGTGGCTTCTGTGTGTGGACTGGGAAGACACAGAACATCCTTGTACAATTTCCACAAGGCAGTCTTGGCCTGGAAGTTCAATGATAACGCCTGGCATGCAGCATTCCTCTCTATGCTTAGACTGCAGGCAGCTGTGTGGGATGGAGCCCTACTTTGCATGCTGCACTGCTTATTCAGAAAGGTTGGACTTGCTCCTTGCCTCTGCTTCCTCTTTGGGTGCTGACCAAGGGCATGTCAGGTTTCTCCAGAGCTACAGCTCCTCATCCTCTGCCAGTAAGTTCACATGTATCAAAGTGACTCCATCCCTTGAGGCAGCAATCACTTCAGGATGGGAAACCCATGTGCCTTCTTCAGACCTGGGCTCCTGTTTCACCTTTCTGTCTCTGGGCTCCAGGTTCTGCTGTCTCACCAAACCCTGATTCTGGCCCCCCTCTGTCTAGACCTCACAGGCAGTCCATCAGTTTACATCTTGCTCCTACCCACATTTCCCCCCATTGCTTCTGTAGTACAATCCCCAAGAGCTCTGGATCCTTGGGCAAGCCCAGGTGCATGATATCAGCACGGCTCTACTCCTTTATTAATCATCTCTGGTAGAGGTGTTGACCTATGGCTCTGGGTCACATTATCTATGGGTGACTCAAATGTTTCTTCCCACATCTCTTATCCCACTGATTGCTTAGCAAAGGTCCCAAATAATTACATAGACTGCTAAGGAAACTCTCTTCTATCTGAGCGTTACTTTCCTTTCCTGTTATTTTCCCCATGGGCTCTCTCTCCCTTTCCTGGGCTTCAGGAACCCAACACTAACGCTACCACCAACCATAATGCTCACCCTAACTCTAACCATACCTTAAACTGAACTCTCAATGTCAGAAATAGCATGACCCTACCTGGATGGCATAGCCCCATATTGGAGAGGGTGTGTATGGAAGGGGGAGGTGGTCAGGGTGAATATAAAGGGGGAGAGAATGTAAGAGGGAGGGAGGGTATCGAGTGAGGGGATAGGAATCGACATGTAAAATAAACAATAATAATTTTAAAAAAATTCAGTATGTAGGGACTCAGAATGTGCCCAAGAGGATTAGTGGATCTAACAGAGATCTTGAGGTCTTTAGCTGAGGGAACTCTAGCAGAGGCCCAGTGATGGGTTTCAAGTATCCAGTAGGACGTTTTGTTTCATTTAAAAATTATTTATCATATGTAATATCCTACTTGAATATCTCCTGGTAAAAAATAAGAGGGCAACTATCTCATTGTAGATGGTTGTGAACTATGATCTGGTTGGTGGAAGTAACTCATATACTCTGTAAGTACAATCAGTGTGCTTGAACTTTTAGCCATCTATCCATTCCATTGTTGTGTTTGAAGAAAAGGCCTCATTGTGTAATTTTGACTGGCCTGGAATTCATTGAGATTCCTGCTTTTGGCTCCTGAGTACTGCTGGACAGGATGTGTAGAAAGGGGAACTCTCCTCCACTGCTTTTAGGAGTTCAAACTTGTACAGCCATTTTCAAGATAGCTATGGCAGTTCCTCAGCAAGATGGGAATTGGTTTACCACAGGACCTGGCAATCCCACTCATCTATCTGTGCTTCTGTCTCTCTCTCCCCATAACATAAACACACACACCCACACCCACACACACACACACACACACACACACACAAACACACCCCCCACACACACACACATACAGACAGTAAACAAACAGATTTATTCCATATTGTATTATGGTTGGGTGTCTTCTCATATTCTGTCCTTGTACTGTGCCCTTTGTGTTTGTTTACTCGAGAAAGGGTTTACCTGTGTAGCCCTGCCTGTCCCCAAACTCACTCTGGGTACAAGGCTGGTCAAAAACTGAAGTGATGCCTACCTCAGCATCCCTTAATACAAACTGGCTCCTTATTTAGTATTAAGGCAAAAGCTGTCAGGTTTTTTAAATTGATAAATACAAGTGAGTTGATACTGCATAATCTGAACACATATTACCTGCAAAAGCAACATATGTAGTGCCACAATACTCTGCAATGACACAGAAAATACACTTTGAAATTGACACACTCCATCTTTTTCAAAACTTGAATCAGAAGTTAGTTCCAATTTTTTCATACACAATATGATTGGTTTATTAATATTGACAAACTCTTCATTCCTAATCTCTTAAAACAATCAAAATTATTATGAGATACATTAATTCCAATAAAATTTTATGGGGGAATGAAAGCAGCAGCATACTTTTGTTTGCCTCAAAGTTGCCACATGTTGTTGGAACAGGTTCAGCTTCTCTATGGTGGGGTCAGAGGTGATATGCACATCATACATAGGCCTATGAAGAAGTTTACAGAGTTCCTCATATTATTATAAGAGTAGTTTATGTTTATGAATTCTCTCTTTTTTACATTTTTGGAGGAATTCTACATGAGTGTCCAATTCTTTTCTAGTTAACGGACACTTGTCTGTTTTTTTTTTTTTTTTTTTTTTTTTTTTTAATGAAACCAGATATGATTATAGTAAGGTGCAAGGATGGTAATGGAACTACAAAATAATAGGAATGCCAAATGGTTAAATTGACATACAAGGCAGTTTAAGCCTCGGGTGGTGTCACAATTTTTTAATTGTAGCACTTGGGGGACAGAAGTGCAGTTGTTATCTGTGAGTTGGGAGACCATCCTTGATTACAAACTATGGGCTAAGATGGGCAGGGCTATTACACAGAGATAAAGTGCCAAAAATGTAGGTTATGCCAAACAGAAAATAATGAAAAAAGGATCACCTAAAACTTCTAGCAAGAAAGAACAATTATGACTTTGTTTCGTGCTTGACTTCTCCTATGTGGTAAAAAAATAACTAGGGTCCTGATACTCCAACCTCCTTTTCAGGTTAAGATTACAGGTATCAGTCACCATGCTCAACTCCCTTTTACAATTCCTACTGTAGTAAAATATCCCTGAATTATAGCCTTGCGTGTAATATCTTTGGTAGTAAATACAGATTGCTCCAATTTATACTGTAGTAAAACATACCTTAATTATTGCCCTGCTCCAAGTTAACAACAATCTTAATGGAATTCCATCCCCACAAATGGGACAAAAGCAATATGTACTCAGCACAATCTGTATTGCAAGTATAAACACAGCCAGTTTTTCACTTTCAATACAGTACTCAAATTAGACAATACTTACACTAATATTCCCATGATCACCTCTTTGCCCATTACTATGAACACAGTAGATCCTGCCCCATTCCTGGTGGATAAAGATGAAGTAGAGTGAATATTATTTATATATTGTAAATATATAGTTTCACTAATCATTGTTTAAAAACTGCCTTATATTCAGAGAAAACAGATGTGATTAGTATACTGCAAAGGTTCTCATGTGCCTAAATTCACATGAGTGAACTTGAGTGTTTAAGAAAAAAAAAAAAAAAAAAAGGATTTTTTCATGTAGCACATCTACATCAATCATATTAACTTAAGCCAAATGGTCTAATGTCATGGTCTTCTTGAAGGATCAATTATCCTTACCTTTGACGGCAGACTCTGCCTGATAGTTTTATTCCATATACAGACATGGGTGGTATGTTCTACTTTAATAGTAATTGGAACATGAGATACCTCAACATTATCACTCAGCTCTCCCTGGTGTCCCATAGTTTTCAGAATCATCCTGGATGGCTAGTAGTACACGTGTTTGATCATTAAAGGAGCCACAAAGTTTTAAGTTTTTCTGGTAACAACTATTTGTATCACTACATATACTTGGCTCTTACGTACGCATTTATTCTCTGGTGGTGGATGAAGGAGGAGGTAATAGACCCAGACTGATAGGTGTGAATCCAGCGTGGAACTGACCTGACCCTGAGATCGGGTAGGTCAGCTAGAATGTCTGGAGCTGTCTAATGGAGTTCAGACAGTGGGACCTGGATGTATTCCTGGTGAGCAAAGGATTTGAGGACACATTCACTCCAATCCAGGGATACCCCCTAAACCTAGATATAGAAGAGACATTCTAATCAACACTTCAAATGCGCTGTCAGAAATACATGACCCCACTTGGATGGCCTAGCCCTATGTGTTGATTGTGGGTGAATAGGATGCAGGGTATCAGGGTGAATGTGAGGGGGCAACATATGATAAGAGGTAAGGGAACAATTAGGGAGATATAGGGAACTTGGATCTACATGTAAAATCATGAACTAATTTAAAAAATATCCCATGCATGGACTCTGGATGTTCCCAAGAGGCATATGGGGATTAACAAGTATTTCATGGCTTTGAGGGAACTCTAGCAGAGGCCCAGTATGGGTTTCAAGTAATCTAGGACATTCTTTTTTCATTTTTAAACAGTTATTTTGTCATATGTAGTAACTTAAAAGTCTGTACTGCTGGTAGAAAACCAAGAGGGCAACAGATCTGGTTGTACATATGCCTTCATGAGCTACCATCTGGTTGGTGGGACTTAACTCATATCCTCTGCCAGTACAGTCCAGTTGTTTCAACACTTAATCTTCTGCCTCATCCATTATTGTACTTTTAAGAAAGGCCCATGCATTATGCTATCTGTGACAAGTTTGGAATTTCACTTAGAGATGCATGACTTTTATCTCCTGAGATCCTGGGCTACAAAGCATGAAGAGACCCATCTCAGGAATAAAAGTTTACATGTCTAACATAAATAATGCATTAGTGTTAGTTAAAAGTGGCTAGTGCATGCATTCTGAACAATAAGAATTTTTAGACATTTCACTTGCCATTCACACAAAGACTGATTGCTAGATTTGCCTGTTTGGAAAAAGAAAAATAGATAAAATATGGGCCTAAAACATACATTTACTTGGCTACAGTGTCTAGAAGACCTCATATCTTAGAGATTCTAAGTTCCAGCCTGCTATGTACCAACAAAGCAAAAAGGGGCTTAGTTAGGTATGCTAGGTCACTGTCCAAAGAGAAGGACCACAGCTACTCAAGCAGGAAGTGCCTAAGAAAAGTGGAGGATGAGTTGTCAGCTCAACTCTGTTGGGATCACTTGCTCACATGTGAAAGCTAGGGTCCTTTTTTACCTCATGCCTGCCCTACAGGCCCTTAACTGCTTTAATAGACAGTTTACAGATTTTTTCATTGATCTCCACCAAGGCCTGTGTTAAGGCAAGATTCAGCTCTAATGTGAGAAAAACTCGGGAATGAATCTGGCTGGACCCATGCCAGGTGACAAGGAAGGAGCTGCGAATCAGAAAAACAGACAGGTATTGGTAATAGGCTTTGTGCTGAAGGTGTAGTTAATTGTTGGGAACAAGGTTGGTTAAAGGCCAATCATTGCATCATTTAGCAATTGTCAGTAGTCATTATTTGGGGCATGGATATGTTCTCAAGAAAATCTGACAAGACAGTTCCAACTACATATTAGCACTGGAAAGGTATGAGCTCTGTAAGTCTCAGTGGCAGAAGTTACCTTCAAATGTAAACCTGATAAATAAGATGGACAATGGGAATTGAATTGACTTTGACATGTGATCTCTTTGCCTGTCAATGTCTATCTGTGCTTTGTCTCTCTCTCCCCATAACATAAACAAATCACACACTCACACATCACACACATACACACACACACACACACATACACACAGTAAACAAACAGATATATTCCATATTGTATTATGGTTGGGTGTCTTCACAATTCTGTCCCTGTATGTGCCCTTTCTGTTTGTTTACTTGAGAAAGGGAGACCCTGTGAAGCCCTGCCTGTCCAAACTCACTTGTGTACAAGGCTGGTCAAAACTGAAGGATGCCTACCTCAGCATCCCTTCTAAAACCTGGCTGCCTCTAGTTAGATAAGGCAAACACTGTCATATGCCTTTTAAATTGATAATCAAGTGATTGACACTTGCCATAATCTGGGAACACATGTAACCTTTGCAAAAGCAACATATGTAGTCACCACAATACTCTGCAGATGACACAGAAAATAGACATTGAATTGACCACTTCCTCTGTTTTCAAAACTTGACTCAGAAGTTAGTTCCAATTTTTTCATACACAATATGATTTGATTTATTATTTTGCAAACAGTTCATTCCTAATGTCTTGAAACAATCAAAATTATTATGAGATACATAAATTCCAATAAATTTTATGGGGAATTGAATGCAAGGGTGCTACCTTTGTTTGCCCCTTAAAGTTGCCACATGTTGTTGGAACAGGTTCAGCTTCTACGTGTAGGGTCAGAGGTGATATGCAATACTGGCAAACAGGCCTATGAAGAAGTTTACAGAGTTCCTCATATTGTTATAATAGTAGTTTATATGTTTATGAATTCTCTTTTTTTACATTTTTTGGAGATATCTCTACTGGAGTGTCCAATTCTTTCTAGTTAATGGAGTCTGCACTCTTTCTTTTTTATGAGATATGAGTATAGAAAAGTGCAAGGTTGGTAAAGGAACTACAAAATAATAAGAATACCAAATGGTTAAATTGAAATACAAGGCAGTTTAATTCTGGGGTGGTGGCACAATTTTTTAATTGTAGCACTTGGGAGACAGAAGGGCATTGGTTATTTGTGAAATGAGACCACCTTGAATACAAACTATGGCTAAGATGGGCAGGGCTATTACTAGAGATAAACTGCCAAAAATGTAGACTATGCAAAACAGAAAAGAATGAAAAAAGGATCACCTAATACTTCTAGCAAGAAAGAACAATTATGACTTTGTTTCGTGCTTTGACTTCTGCTATGGGGCAAAGAAATAACTCAGGGTCCTGATACTCCAACCTCATTTTCTGTTAAGATTACAGGTATCAGTCAACATGTTCAACTTCCTGTTACAATTCCTACTGTAGTAAAATATCCCTGAAGTATAGCCCTGTGTGTAATATCTTTGGTAGTAAATACAGATTGCTCCAATTTATACTGTAGTAAAACACCACTGAATTATTGCCCTGCTCCAAGTTAACAACAATCTTAATGAAATTCCATCCCCACAAAATGGGACAAAAGCAATATGTACTCAGCAGAATCTGTATTGTATAAACACAGCCAGTTTTTCACTTCTCTAATACAGAACTCAAATTACACAGTACTTATTCTAATATTCCCATGATCACTTCTTTGCCCATTACCAGAATACAGTAGATCCTGCTCCATTCCTACTGGATAAAGAAGGCAGTAGAGTGAGTATTATTTATATATTGTAAAATATAGTTTCACTAATCATTGTTTAAAAAATTGCCTTATATTTCAGGGAAAAAGATGGTGATTAGTATACTCCAAAGGTTCTCTTGTGCCAAAATCCATATGAGGGAAATTGAGTGTTTAAGAAAAAAAAAAAAAGTATTTTTTATTTAGCACATCTACATCATTTATATTAACTTAAGGAAAATGGTCTAATGTCATGGTCTTCTTGAAGGATCAATTATCCTTACCTTTTGAAAGGCAGTCTGACTGCTAGTGTTATTCCATCTACAGACATGGGTGGTATGCTTCACTTTAATAGTAATTAGAACATGAGATACTCAACATTATCACTCAGCTCTCCCTAGTGTCCCATATTTTCAGAATCATCCTGGATGGCTGAGTGGTACAAAGGTTTGAACATTAAAAGAGCCACAAAGTTTTAAGTTTGCTTGGTAACAACTATTTGTATCACTACATATACTCTGCTCTTACGTACCCTTTTATTCTCTGGTGGTGGATGGTAGCTCAGACATATATATGAAGAAGGAATTGAGGACAGAAATCAAGTTTTGGGGTGATACTGTTTACCTGTTTTTTTTTTGATATAAAGCCTAAATTACAAGACTATGAGATTATTTCCTTCTTGTATTTACGTGTGTTGCTTGTGAACCTGGTGACCACTGTCAGAAGTCAGTGCTGGTTTCCTGGAATAGCAGTTCAGGACAGTTGTAGTCAACCACATGGGCTTGAAACTGGAACCTGCTCCTATGCAAGAGCAGAAAATGCTTGCAACTACTCAACCTATGTTCAGCTGCTGTCTTATTTTTACGTATTTTGAGATGAAGTTTTCATTCCACTTGGAGATGAAGTTTCTATTCCACCTATCTCTGCCTCTCAATGTTGAAGTTAGAAGTATATGCAACCATTATGTTTTTTCCTCGAGACAAGGTTCCTATATGATGCCCTGGCAGTCTTGAAACTTACTCTGTAGAACAGGCTGACCTTTGGAGATCTTTTCTCCCCTCTGCCTCCAAAGTACTGGTGTTAAAGTGATAAAACACAACCCAGCAATCTGGATTAATTTTCAAGAATTGTGAGGATTGAATTGAGGTTTCCATTGCTTTGAGGGAAGTAGTTTCAAAATTAATCAATTTATTCAATGTTTCCTTACGCCTCTTTCAAACAAACACCAATGCCTCCCATTTTTCTAAAGTTAAAATATTATTATGCTCTGTAAAACGAAAAAAAAATTGCCAGTGTGAATAGGGCAACTGCCTTCCACATTTGTCACATATATCCCCTCCTCCAACTAGAATGCTTTCCTGGTTTGCATTGCTAAACTGACAACATATTCCTCTGTCTTGATACCCAAACAGCTTGTTTTGAACATCACAAAATTTAAGCCTAAACTTGACATATCATTTTTTACTTTTACAAAAAAAAGCCCATGCATTTAAGTAGCTATGTGTAGTGCAAGTTTATACCTGCAGCACTTGGAAATATGGATAGATGACTGCTACTACCTCCAAGCTGCCTTGGCTACAAAGCAAGACCCTACCTCAAAACAAATAAGTATACATAAAGAAACTTAAATGTAACCATCTCATATTTAATGAGTGAAAAGTACAAACCAGTGGGATGATACATGCCTTGCTTGGTACTCAGAAGCTTGAGACAGGGAGTCACAAGTTCAAGGCCACAAAGGTATTGCTAAGAGACTATCTTGGAAAAAGATCAAATGAGATGAAAAATAACCAATAAAACATACATTTACTTCACCACAGTTGAAAAGAAGAAAATCATATCTTACCATTCTGGTGAGCATCTTTGCTGTGCTAAAACACTGACCACACACAATGCAGGCCAGAAAGGGGCTTACATAGCTTATGCCTTCCAGGTCACTGTCCCTAATGAGAATTACAGCAGCGACTCACGGAGGACAGTGGGGAAGAAAGGGTGGAGGAATGCAGTTGTCAGCTCATCTCTGGCTCTCTCGCTTGCTCACAGTAAAGCTTAGCCAGTTCCCTTGTTTAACAGATAGCCCCCGTGCACATGGACAGTTATAAAAGCATAACTGCTGCCCTTGTACAAGTTTCCAGATGTTATCTTTTCTTTGGCCAGCCAAAAGACCTGTGTTAAGGCCTGAGCTCAGCTTGTCATGCTGAGGTTCCTTCTGTCAGACTGCTGGTTCAAACAGTGCAGGTTTTATTCACATCACTGTCCTGTCCTTTAGTGCTTCCCTGCCAGAGGGAAGTCTGTAAAATCTTTGCAAACTCCAGTCTCTTTAATCAGCAGTTGATGACAACACAAATTACTAATTCATCAGTCTTCTCAGGCAGAAGATGGCAGGTAGTGCATCAGTGATTCATGTGCATTGGTTATCCATCGGTCTGTGGGCTGCTGCACAATGCTCTCCTGCTTTAGTGCATGGGGGTTGTTGTATTACTTTTTGCCCCAAAGTTAACTTGTCAGCATCTTTGACTTTTGTGGAAGCCATTTAAGAAACATAACTTTTAGACTTAGCCAGATGTGGTGTTTATTGAGTGATGGGAGAGAAAGAGGGTAGCTGGAGGCCAACTGAAAGAAGGAGAGATAGAGAGCAGAGAGACCAGTGACAGAGTTTATTGAGTGACAGAGGCAGAGAAAGAGAGCAGAGCTGAGTGGCCAACTGATAGAGAGGCAGAGAGAGAGAAGAGAGGCAGAGACAGAGCAGAGAGACCAGAGAGAGAGCAGAGCAGAGACAGAACAAAGAATGACAGGCACTTGGTGTGCTTGCTTTAAACGAGGCTTGTGCATGCCTAACTGAGTCCTCTTGTTGCCAGGTAAAGCTGATGTAGAGATGGCAAGGCCATGAGCATCCTGCCCATCCTTGGGTCCCGGGGTCAGCGGGCTGCTAGTCTGTAACATTTCCACATATTATTGTTATTAAAAAAGGTGGGGGTTGGGCGTGGCAGGTTAGGGTTAAGGACATTGAGTTCTGAGACTGCTTCCTGCTGAAATGGGGGTGTAGATAGTCTTTGGGATATCCAGAAGGCCGGGGTGCAGCCAACCCTGGTAGCTGGTTGTTTCATCACAGTTCTGACAGTATGGGGCTCTGCATCTCTCTTTGAGACCTGGCAAGAGGTAAGCAGGAAAGAGAGGACAAGGTTAGGATTTTTCTTAGGTCTTAGTATTTAATGGGAGAAGTGTGAGGTGGGGGGAGGGTCTCCCAAGTTGGACCAGGAAGTCCCTAGGCCAGGAAAAAGGGGTGATTTATTGGAGTGAATCTTAACCTGTAAATGGATCTATTCTGCTCCTGGAACTTAAAAGAATCCTTTGAGTTTGTGAAAACATAAATATTAAGACATATTAGCAGCATACTCATGTTAGAAATGACTTGGCTGAAAGAATTAAACATGCAGCTGGCAGAGGTTTAGCACAATGAAAGCACCTTAATTGTAAGGTCATAGTTACAGATGTGATCATATAGTGGCATAGTATGGTGTTTAACACTGTTAAAACTTTTATTGATTAATGTTAAGACTATAAACAGTAGCAACCTTAAATACCCAATTTTTGAAATCTGTTTTGAAACAATTGAAGCCTTTGTTGCTGCTTAAGCTGACGGAGCTACCAATCGTCAAAAGCATCAGAGTTCTTGAGAAGGATACAATTTACTTGAATAACTTTTAGAGTAACACAGACTTACTTAGCTGGTAGCATGGACAGCCACCCCAGGTCCTCCACAGTTGTTGAAGTCAGAGGCTTTAAGGACGCTCTGCCTTCTGCTGATGGCATGAGACCTGTGGATTAGGAGCTTTTGGAAGACTGATCGACCGTTGGCCCAAGCAACGGGAGAAAGTCTATTCCACTGCCCTCTTGTCCATGGTCCTTAGAGCCCTTTGCAGCAGTTGAGATGAAAGGCAGATTGCTCAGTGGCTAGCATTGAACTTTGTGGGTGGAGCTTCTTCAGTGTCCATCAGCCTTCTGGAGGAAATGTGTAAATGAAAGCACTGGCCTGTCTCTGTCATATAATAGCTTGCTTTACCGAAACATTTGTCGCCATATTCTCTAGATCTCTGAGCATTTGAGGGAAGGTCTGGTTTCATATCTAGCATAACTTAGTATACAAAAATATGTCTTTAGTTACTTGCCTCAGCACACAGGTGGCTAGGTAAGGCTCATCCCTGTAATTAATTAATCTGTTTGAAGCAACTGGATCCAAGCTGAGAGGCTGTGGAGGGATGTTTTACTCAGAGCCCTGAAGCCTGACTGTAAATGGTTTTAACTTAGTAGGTTAGACTTATCCCTGTGGATGTGACAAAGAGATGGAGAAAAACTCCCTTGATAATAGAGGCTTAACCTTTATAAACAGCTTACAGAAAGACTGTGTGGCATAGATATTTTGTTAGCTTGAATAGACATGTATAACCTTAAATGTTTACCACCATTAAAAATGCTATTTATCAATTCTGAAGTATTTGAGACAGTACAGTTGAATTTAAGTTGTATGAAGTTAGCTTACATTTACATAAATTTAAATTAAATGTACAGACACATTAAACAGGACTGGGTAAAACTGAGAAGACTAGAATGTGAAGCTATATATGACATAGTGAAAAAGAAATTAGAGACAGAATAAAGAATAAAGCAATTAAAAGAATAAAAGCAAAAGGTAAATGAATTACAGGTTCTGTTGGTGGCAGAAGCTGGCTAGACTTACCTCTGCCTAGGTATGGGTGGAACAGCATGAGGAATGAACCATGGGGGTGAGGCTAGGCCATGTGGTCAAGATGGTGGCTGCCATAAACATATCCCCAAAAACTAGCAGAAATCATAAAGTTTTGAGATAAAATTTTGACTTGAGTAGATGCTTCCTCAGCCCAGTTTCAGAGACAGGCTGCGGCAGTGGCTGGCAGCAGGAGAGTTTTAACGTGGTGAAGAGAACAGAAATAAGTTTAGGGTAAGAGATTATTTAGCAGAGAGAGATAGAAAACTCCTTCCATCTACCTGTTTGCTGGCAGTAATTTGAAAGATCCAGTAAAATATCAGGATCTAGAGAGCCTTTACCTGGCCAATTTGAATTATTTTCTATGGGATACCTAGCCCACCTGGGTGCCTTAACAAGTGGCATCTATCAGGAATACCAGTGGAGTGGTGAGGGGTATGGGCGTGGTCGGTTTATTCCCCATGGGTAGACCAGAAAGTGACGAAGCAGTCTTGGAACTCACAGCGCCAGAGGTGGCAACAGACTGGCAATGAGAATGGCAGAGCTTTACTGGAGCTCCTCAGCCTGGGCATTTTTGCCAGGCCAACAGGGGCTGGAAGGACTCAGCAGTCCTAAAGAGCAGAGCAGATATACCGCCTCAAGGTGTGTATGTCTTCCACCCGTGAGGAATGTACCCGACCTTAAGGAAATGGGTTAAAATTTAAAAGAGTACCTTACCTAATTGAAGTCAGTGTATGGTAGTATTTCCAGCAAACAGGTGGGGGTGAGGGTGGGGGGTGGATGGAGGCAGACTGCTGGTATCTGAAACAAGAGTGTCTCTGGCTAGCTGCCCGCTGTGAAGAAGGCCACCAGTAACCCACATGGAGAGCCTGCCTGGGGTTGGGGAACCACAAGTTGTTCTTTTGCTGCAGCTAATGCCTAAGAAACACAAACACAAGACTCAGTGCCCACATGTAGTTTATTGAGCGAGGGAGAGAAAGAGAGGGTATCTGTGGCCAAAAGGAAAGCAGGAGAGAGAGCAAGAGAGAGAGAGCAAAAGAGAGGCAGAGAGAGGCAGAGCAGAGAGCAGAGAGAGAGAGAGAGAAGAGAGAGAAGCACTTGAGAGCTTATTTTAAAAGAGGCTTGAACATGTGTTGAAGACCCTCAGAATGAGGAGTCTTCCAGAATGAGGAGTCAATACCCCAAGAACTCAAGTGTCCAGTCCAGTTGCTGCAAAACGAAAGAGGCTTTAATGAACAGAAAATTGCACAAACAGGCCTCTCCAGCTTGCAGCTAGGGAGAAGCCCTCTCCCCAGGGCCCAGGTGTTTTTAAAGGAAAATGCACAAGCTTAGGGAAGGGTGGGACCCTCTGTCCATTGAGTATTGACCCTTGGAGGCCTGATGGTCTGTCTTTAGGTCAGCAGACCTTAGGCTTCAGGGGTGCTAATTAATCTAGTCTGGGCAAACCAGGAGTTACAGCTATCTCTTGACCCTATTTACCACCTGTTGTCTCACAGGAAAGGAGGCAGTGTGAATTCTTCTAATCTCAGGGACTTGTGAGAGGAAGTCAGCAAATTCCAAGGAACAGATATTGGTTTCTAGGGTTAGTCCATCATTAACATTACTTTTTAGGTCTTTCAGTGTAAATGAGTCCTCCAGCTGCCAGGTAAAGCTGACAAGGCCAAGAGAGTCCCACCCATCCTTAGGGCAGGGGTCAGCTGCCTGCTAGTTCCTAACACAGACCATCCACTGGCTACAGGATCAAGCTCCTTCCCTGTTTATCGTGTTACTGATAGCTGTTCAGAGTCAAAATAAATCCAGGCTCCTACATTGACAGGATGTTCTTTTTAACAGAGGGCACACTGGGATATCTAGGAACAAGTGATATATCCTGCCTACATCAAGAATCACTGCCACTGGCATACAGGACCTTCCCACATCCTGCCAGTGGGCACCCAACTCTGCTGTACAATCTGGCACAGGTAGGGAAACCACCTTTGCCAAGCCCAAGGCATAGAGATGACAGGCAAGCAGGAACTGCAGCTGGTTGCCCCAATGAGGCCATGTTCTTCAATTTCCTGAACTAGCTTTCAGTCAAGTCCTGGGTCTGGCCACTACTGGTTTGCCTTATAATTGCTAATGTCATTAACACCTGCCAGAGGGGGTAAGGTGAGCCCCATCCAGCCAAGCCTCTGCAGGAAAGGCAGCCTCCTTAGCAATGGGTTTTGACTGCAGAGGAGGAAAGGATCACATTTCCATGGCCTCTTTTGGATTCATCCATGGCAATACCTATATGTCAAGCACCACTGTCCAACAGAAAACAAAGCCCTCTTATGACCAGAGCTGACATTCATACGGTAGCAACATTTAAATGCTAAGGGATTAGCTTTTCTTTGCCTTCATTTGACCTACTGGGGAAGTTTCGAATGGTACACACCACTTAGTTCACCTAAATAGGACATGCAGGAACAGTTTAAAGTGATAAGTAATTTCTAACCTGACAGAAAGAGTTTCAGTGGCTCTGCACAGGAGAGAGATGACCTTGGGGTGGTCAGAGACATTGAATGTGGAGGCTCAGCAAGGAGGACTGCTCCTAGCACCTGTGAGGCCATCAGTTTGACCCTAAGATTCTCTCAATCTACTTGGCCTCTTCCTCACCTGTAGGTGTCTTACAATCAGGTTGTGAGCAACTGCTGTGAGAGCCCCTGGCAGCTAGAGAGTCTTATTCCCTAGGCTAGGAGAGACCTAAGATTTCTTGTTGCTTTTGCTGAACCTGGACACCACCAGTGACTGGCCCTGTCTCCACTACACCACTGGTTGGGTCTCTGACTTTAACACCTCTGACTGTTTCATCTGCAATAGAAAACAAAAATAAATCTGCTACCCCCACCCCTATCCCAACAAGCATAAACTACCTATCCAAGAAATTTTCACCTTCAAACAGTAAAGAAAGCAGGCACAATGCACAGAAGGCACTCTGGCTATTTAAGCTTCATATTATAGGTTCCGGTCTGCTTCCCCCATGCATAATTCCAGTCTAATGCTGATGAATATTTGTGTTGTTTCAGTTTGTGGTTAATATGAACAGAAATAGTGTGCATATTCTAGCATATTCCTCTCTCTCTCTTTCTCTCTCTCTCTCTCTGTCTGTGTGTGTTTGAAACAAGCATTTATTGGGAGCAGGTGCCACAGAATGAGTGGAAGTCAGAGACAATTTGTGGGAGCCAGGCAAGTGACCTTACCATTTCATTGGCCCTGCTGTTTAGTTTTTACATTTTTGTGTAGACTTATGACTGTGCACTGATGGTTCCATTTGCCTGTTGATTTCCTGACAACTGACAAGTCTGCAACCTTTCCATTTGCTCACTGGGCCATCAAAAAGCCCACGGTTTCTGAAATGTCTGCCTGAGCCCTTGATAGGTTTTTACTGGGCTGTCTTTTTCTACTGGTTTGCACTTGTTTCCCTACTTTGGCTACAGGCCCTATGTCTGCTTTATATACCAACAGTTTCATTTCTTACTGTGTTGCCTTTCTGGCCAATTTTAAGTGTCTTCTATTGGAGAGAATTCTTAACTTCCAGAAAGTTCAATTTGTGCTGGAGATGTATGTAGCTCAGTGTTTAGAGAGTGGCTGGTTAACATGCACTGCAGGTATCCTCCTGTCTCCATTGTATCCCTACTCTATTTGGAGGACTATTTGGAGAAATAGTCATGTGCCACTGTCCCTGACCTTTTACCCATGAGCCATTCCAGCCCCAGCCATTCAGGTAGAGGGTCTACCTAACGGCATGATGGTGAATAGTTTGGATCAAACAGCTGTTGTACTTATGTTTTGGGTATCACAAATTAGTTTCTTTTGTAGCCAGATATGTGATTGTACATACACACAGTCATTCACACAAACAAAATAAAAATTAAAAACACAATGGTACAATGCCCTTCTTTTAGTCCTTACACCAGGGACTAGGCCAGCATCTGGTCTTAGCTGCCTTGGGGCCATCCCAATATTTGAGGATCAGTAAGTGAAATTCTCTTCCCTTGGTCTCTTGTGTGTGTGTGTGTGTGTGTGTGTGTGTGTGTGTGTGTGTGTGTAGTGATTAACAATCACCCAGTCCAAAAACAAATAAAGTAGTCAGATCATCACCAAAAACATGAACTTGGTAACTTTTATGTCACCTGCTTCATTGAGTGATAGACTACTACATTTACAAAGAGTGTGGTCGTGGAGCTCTCAGCAGGAGTGAGTTACTGTGTGAACATTAATGTTAGACTGACAGATGTATATTACCTTTTGCAGAAGAATCTCTCATCTGCTTATTAATTTCTGTGCAAATACTTCAAATTTAGGCTATTTTGTGCCACCTTATCACTGGGTAGGGTTGGGAAGAAGACATTTAGTGGCAAACCACATGAATTCTCACCATGCATGTACAGTGACATGTGTGGCCAAAAGCTTTGCTGATAGTAAAGAGTAGCAAATAACAAATAATTTTAATATTCACTTCTGCTTTAGACAAGAACTGGATACCAGAAAGATACCCAACACACTTACCATGGAATTTGTTGGTACGTGGTGGCAGTGCCTTTCTTTTAGTCCTTACACCAGGGACTCGCCATTTGGGGGTTTCCAGCATCTTTTGGTCTTAGCTGCCTTGGGAAGCCATCCCAATATTTGAGGCTCAGTAAGTGAAATCCTCTGCTTTTGTGTCTCTGTGGTGTGTGTGTGTGTGTGTGTGTGTGTGTGTGTGTGTGTGTGTGTGTGTAGTATAAAGAATCACCCAGTCCAAGTAAATGCAAAGTAGTCAGATCATCCACACCAAAGCCTAAACATGAACTTGGGTCACAACTGGATGCTGTAATTTTTTAACAGGAGACCTGATACCCTCTCCTGTTCTGAAGGCTCCTGTCACTCAGGAACAAATGCATGCACAATTATTAAATAAAATTTTGGAAAGTAAACTGAAACATTGATACTACTATGTATATGAAGCCATAGTTTTTATTATGTATTTTTAGATAAATATTAAGAATTTTTTATTTTTTTATTTAATTTTATATAACAAAGTCCAATTAAATGGAAACAAACATTTATACACAATATTTGGAAATTTCATGTCGTTCTTTCCAAACTACTTCCTGCTGGTAAGGGGCGCTATCTTGGGGGAATCGAAGAAGATTCAGATATCCTAGCTGTAGTCTGTAGGGCTGTTTTATCCAGCTGTTTGGAATGCAGGATCAGCTTTTACTCTGTTTCAGGTGGTCTGGTGTGATCAAACCACATTAGTCTGTAAGGAACTACATCTTTTCATTTTCTGTGGAAACAAAATAGAAATCCTTTGCCCCAGTAACTTGTTCTTCAACTTAAATTTTGGAGTCAAAGCGTTTTTTTTTTTTTTTAATTTATTATTTTACATGTCGATCCCAGTTCCCCGTTCCCTCACTCCTTCCCTCCCTCCAGCACTCTCCCTCCTTCCCTCCCTTTGCCCTCCCTCTGCCCTCTCCCATGCACCCTCTAAACACCCTCCTCCCCCAACCCCCACCACAATACCATACAGTATGCAGAGGAAGGCCATCCAGTTGGGGTCATGTAGATCTGACAGGTCCTGTGAAGTAGGGACTAGGCTTTCTCCTATCTCTAGAATAAGGCAGTTATCCCTCCATGGGGGATATGTTTGCAAAGTCCTTTTGTGCACCAGGGATACATCCTGGCTCCACTGTCTGAGGTCTCTTAGACTGCTCAGACCTTCTGGCTGAGACCCTATTCAGGGGGTCCTGAGTCAGACCCCTGCTGGCTTCCCAGCTATCAGTCTAGTGGCCCTTAGCTCCTCCTTGTTCAGGTAAGCTGTCTCTATGTACTTCTACCGCATGGACTTGTCCTGCTCCATCTGCTTCTGGGCTGTAGTTCGACTCCAGTGTTTATGTATGGGTATTTGCTCCTGTTTTCAACAGGCATTAGTTGAGGACTCCCATGGAGAAGTTAGTTGTTGATCTCACTCTCCGGAAGGACATTTATGATAGCCTTTCCAAGGAAGCTGAGATTGTTAGTTGGGAGCAGTCTTGTAGTTCCCCGACCTTCTTTGTGTGCAACTTATCATCAAACCAATATTGGCTCCCCTTTATGTTCTCTCTCTCTGTCTCTGACTCTCTCTCTCCTTTCCTATTTTCCATTCCTAACCAGGCTTAATCCTCCTGGTCGCACATGCCTTCCTCTCCTCCCTCATTTTCCCTACTCTCTCTCCATTAGCTGTCTTCCCCCACTTTACCTGGAGGTATGGGGGACCTGTCCCTTCCCAGTTCTGTGAGGGACTTTATATGAATCTCTTAGAATACAACTTGTATCCTAGGCCCTCTGGTGATGTGAATTATAGGCTAAAGATCATTTGATTTAGTTTTAAAATCCTAGCACCCATATGGTAGGTCACAACTATCTGTCAATCTCTTAAGGAGACCTGATACCCTCCCGGGATTCTGAAGGCTCCTGTCACATTTGTTAAATTAAAATTTTGGAAAGTAAAACTGAAACTTTGATACTACTATGTTATGAAGCTATAGTGTTTATTATGTATTTTTAGATAAATATTAAGAATTTAAAAATGGCTCTTCTCCTGTATCTCCTGGGTCATATGTCTCACATTAGGTAACTCTGACCTTTTCTGTAGTTGCCCACATTCTTACCATCTCAAGGATTTTATATTACGTCCACGGTAGCCTCACTAACCTAGTGTACATAGTATTCATTTGGAATTTCACTCTGCGTAAGTGTTCCTCAACAATTGGGCCAATCTTGCAGCTAAGCCTATTTTTTGTCAAGAAAGACCCTGGAATTGACTGTTTATCATGACAATCATTTAGCCACTTGTAGCTGGTGGCTTCTGTGTGTGGGATTGGGAAGACACAGAACATCCTTGTACAATTTCCCAAGGCAGTCCTGCCTGAAGTTCAGTGATAATGCCTCTGCCATGAGCACTTTCTCTATGCATAGACTGCAGCAGGGTCCAGGATGGAGCCTCATGTTGCATGCTGCACTGCTTATTCAGAAAAGAATGGGACTTGCTCCTTGCCTCTGCTCCTCTTGGGTGCTGACCAAGGGCATGTCAAGGTTGTCTAGTGCTCAGCTTCTCATCCTGTGCTAGAATGTCACATGTATCAAAGTTGACCTGCCTTGGAGGCAACAAGCACTACAGGATGGGAAACTAATGTGCCTTCTTAGACCCGCCCTGTTTCACCTTGTCTCTGGGCTCCAGGTTCTGCTGTCTCACCAAACCCTGATTCTGGCCCTCTGTGTTTTTCCAAACTTTCCCTCTCCGTCTCAGAACTCACAGGTAGTCCATCAAGCTTACACACCTAGCTCCTACCCACATTTCCCCCATTGCTCTCCAGTACAAACCCCAAGAGCTCCTCGGATCACGGGCAAGCCCAGGTGTACATGATGTCAGCAGGGCCCTGCTCCTTTTTATTAATCATCTCTGGTAGAGGTTTTGACCGTGGCGCTGGGTCACATCATTTATGGGTGCCCCAAAAGTTTCTTCCCACATCTCTTATCCCACTGATTGCTCAGCAAAGGTCCCAAATAATTACATAGATGGCTAAGGGTAAACTCTCTCCCACTGAAGTTTACTTTCTCCTTTCCTGTTATCTTCAGCATGGGCTCTCACTCCTTTCCGGGTGCTTCAGGAACCCAACCCTAATGCTACCACCAATCATAATGCTCACTCCCAATCCCCCAACTACCCTAAATAGAACTCTATTGTCAGAAATACATGACCCTAAATGGATGCCATAGCCCCATATGGGAGAGGGGGCAGAATGGGGAGGGGTAGTGGTCAGGGTGCAAGAGAAGGGGGACAGAATGTAAGAGGCCGAGAAAGGGTGGGGAGGAGGGATAGGAATCAACAAGTAAAATAAAAATAATAATTGAAAAATTCAGTATGCAGGGGTTCAGAACGTGCTCATGAGGAATAGTGGATCTAACGTAGATCTTGGAGATCTTTAGCTGAGGGAACTCTTAGCAGAGGCCCAGTGATGGTTTTCAAGTATCCAGTAGACGTTTTATTTCATTTTAAAAAATTATTAATCATATGTAGTATCATACTTGAATATCTCATGGTAGAAAAGACGAGTGGCAACAATCTCATTGTAGATGGTTGTGAACTATCATCTGGTTGGTGGAAGTAACCTATATCCTCTTTAAGTACAACCAGCATGCTTGAACATTTAGCCATCTATCCATTCCATTGTTGTGTTTGAAGAAAAGGCCCCATTATGTAATTTTGACTGGCCTGGTATTCATTGAGATTCATGCTTTTGGCTCCTGAGTACTGTTGGACAGGATGTGTAGAAAGGGGAACACTCCTCCACCGTTTTTTTGGAAACTAAACTTTGTACAGCCATTTTCAAGATAGGTATGGTAGTACCTCAGCAAGATGGCAATTGTTTTAACACAGGACCTGGCAATCCCCCCAGATGCATATACCCATATTAACCACATTCATGCAACAAAAAATGTGTTTAATTATACCTACAGGAGTACATTATTTGTAATACCAAGAAACTAGAAGCTACCCAGATGCCTCTCAGCTGAAGAATGGATAAAGAATTGTGGCACGTCTACACAATGGACTACTAATCTACAGAAAAAATGGAATCTTGAAATGCACTGGCAAGTGGATTGTACTTGAAGAAGCAATCAAGAATGAGGTAAATCCCAGGAACAAAAAGTAGAACATGGTAGAGATGGAGAGAACATTAAAGAGCAAGTCATTATTGGTTTGAAGAGAAAAATTGAACCTAAAGTTATATCTAGAGACCTACAAGACTGACTCCAACTAACAATCTGAGCTAGAGTGGAAAGGTTTCCAATATTGACCTTCCCTGAAAATGAGATCAACAACTAACTTATGTGCTACATGGAGCTCTATCTATTCTGTAGAAAACAGAAGCAAACACCCATAAGTAAACACCGCGTCTAACTAGAATCCAGATGCAGAGAGAGAGATTACAAGATTGAGTTGCAGAAACACAATGAGACAGCTGACCTGATGAAGGAGGAGGTAATGGGACCCCAGACTGATAGGTGTGAATCCAGCATGGAACTGACCAGAATAGAGCCCAGGGTCTCATGCATGTTAGGCAAGCACTCTCTAAACGCTGAGCTACATACATCTCCAGCACAAATTGAACTTTCTCGAAGTTAAGAATTCTCTCCATTAGAAGACACTTTCAAAATTGGCTGTAGAAAGGCAAATACAGTAAGAAATGAAACTGTTGGTATATAAAGCAGACATAGGGGCCACAGCCAAAGTAGGGAAACAAGTGCAAAACTAGTAGAAAAAGACAGCCCAGTAAAAACGATCAAGTGGCTCAGGTAGACATTTCAGAAACCGCGGGCTCTTTGATGGCCCAGTGAGCAAGTGGAAAGGTTGCAGACTTGTCAGTTGTCAGTGAAATCAACAGGCAAATGGAACCATCAGTGCACAGTCATAAGTCTACACAAAATGTAAAAACTTAATGGCAGTGGCCAGTGAAAATGGTAAGGTCACCTGCTCAGCCCCACAAATTGTCTCTGACTTCCACTCCTGCTATGGGATCTTATCCCAATAAATGCTTGTTTAAAACACCACACAGAGAGACGGGGAGGGGGCAGTGAAATAAGAGAGAAAGAGGAACATGGTAGAAGGTGCACACTGGTTCTGTTCATAGTAGCCACAAACTCGAACAACACAAATATCCATTAGCATTAGAGTGGAATTATGCATGGGTGAGGAAGAGGCCAAGTAGATGGAGAAGCTTATGGGTCAACTGAGGGCCTCACACGTGCTAGGGCAGTGCTCTGCTGTTAAGATCTAAACTCAACCTCTGTGCAAAAGTCATTTGTCCTCTGTAGAGCCCAGAGTCCCTGTCTATAAGGTTCAAGGACTTATCCCTTTAAATTGTTCCCGCATCTCCTATTTAGGTGAACTAGGTAGTGTGTACCAGTCAAAAGTGCCCGAGTAGATCAAAAGAAGGCAAGAACAAGGCATCCCTTAGCACTTAAACATTCCCGTTATCTGAATGTCAGCTCTAGCGCCCCCCATTTATGTTTTCCTGTTGCACAGTGGTGCTTGACATACAAGTATTGCCATGGGATGAATCCAAAAGAGGTCAGATTAAATGCAGATCCTTTCCTGTGCTCTGAAGTCCACACCCACTGTCAAGAGCAGGGCTGCCTACCTGCAGAGTCTCAGCAGGGTGGGTCTCCCTTTACCCCTCTGGCAGGTGTTAATGAGATTAGCAATTAAAAGGCAGGCCAGCAGAGGGCAGACACCATGACCTGACTGAGAGCCAGCTCAGGAAATGGAGGTGCATGGCCTCAGTGAGGCAACCAGCTGCAGTTCCTGTTCGCCTGCATCCCCTATGCCAAGGGCTTGAAAAGTGTGGAGTTTCCCGTATCTGTGCCAGATAGTACATTGGAGTTGAGTGCCCACTCAGCAGGATACAGGAGCTGCCCGGACGCCTGGGCAGTGATCCCTGATGTAGGTCGTGGGTGTATCACTTGTTCCTAGATATCCTAGGATGCCTTACCTTATGTTAAAAGAGACATCCTGTCAAATGGAGGAGCCTGGATTTGTTTTGACTCTGAACAGCTATCAGTAACCGATAAACAGGAAAAGAGTTTGATCCTGTAGGCAGTGGATGGTCTGGCTGTCTAAAAGCTATGATGGACATGGCTGTACTGGTCAAAGACTCTGACATGTTAACTTTGGGGACAGAAAGTAATTACAATAGCCACCATGCACTGGTGACCAAGAGAGCATTGTCAGGCAGCCCACACAACAATGGATGTCCAATGCTCCACATGAATCACTGATGCACTACCTGCCATTCTTCTGCCTGAGAAGACTGATAAATAAGTGACTTGAGACTGTCATCACCTGCTGATTAAAGAGGCAGGAGATTGCAAAGACCTTACAGTCTTCCCTCTGGCCATGGAAACACTAACTTAGTTCACTGATGGGAACAGTTACCTTGTGAAAGGTAAAGAAAGGACTGGGACAAGGATGTGAATGAAACCTGCATGGTTTGAGCCAGCAGCCTGCCAGAAGGAAACTCACCATGAGAAGCTGAGCTCTTGGCCTTAACACAGGCCTTGCAGCTGGCAAAAGAAAATAAAAAAAATCTGTGAACCTGTACACGGGCAGCAGTTGTGCTTTATAACTGTCCATGTGCACGGGGTTGCCTGTAAACAAAGGGGACTGGCTAAGCTTTACTGTGAGCATGTCAGAGAGCCAGAGATGAGCTGACACCTACATTCCTCCACATTTCTTCCCACTGTCCTCCTTGGAGTCGCTGCTGTAATTCTCATTAGGGACAACGTGACCTGGAGCATAAGCTAAGTAAGGCTCTTCTGGCTCCTTGCATTGTGTGTGGTCAGTGTTTTAGTACACAGCAACACATGCTCACCAGAAATGGTAAGATATGATTTTCTTTTCAACTCTGGTGAAGTAAATGTATGTTTTATTGTTTATTTTCATCTCATTTGTTCTTTTACCAAGATAGGCTCTTAGCAATACAGTCCTTTGTGGCCTTGAACTTGGTGACCTCTGTCTCAAGCTGTTGAGTACTGAGCAAGGCATTTACCATTCCACTGGTTTGTAATTTTCACTAATTAAATATGACATGGTTACATTTAAGTTTCTTTTTGTATACCTATTTGTTTTGAGGCAGGGTCTTGTTTTGTAGCCAAGGCTAGCTTGGAGGTAGTAGCAGTCATCAGTCCATACTTCCAAGTGCTGCAATTATAAACTTGCACTACTCATAGTTACCTAAATGCATGGGGCTTTTGTAAAAGTAAAAAATGATATATGTTTATGCTTAAATTTTGTGGTGTTCAAAAACAGCTGGTAGGTATCTAAGACAGAGGAATGTGGGTTAATTGTATAGCAATGCAAATGGAAAGCATTCTAGTTAGCGGAGTGGACATATACGACAAATGTGGAAGGCAGTTACCCTATTCACCCCCTGCTTACAATTTTTTTTGCTTTACAGAGCACATATTAATATTTTAACTTTAGATAAATGGGAGGCATTGGTGTTTGTTTGAAAGAGGGGGTTAGGAAACATTGAATAAATTGATTAATTTGAAAACTACTTGCCTCAAAGCCATGAAAACCTGAAGTCAATCCTCACAATTCTTGAAAATTAATCCAAATTGCTGTGTTCAGGATTATGCCTTTAACACCAGTACTTTTGGAGGCAGAGGCAGAGGCAGAAAGTTCTCCAAAGGTCAGCCTGTTGTACAGAGTAAGTTTCAAGACAGCCAGGGCATCCATAAAAACCTTGGACCCTGAGTGAAAAAACATAATGGTTATATTACATTTCTAACCTCCAACATTGATAGGTGGAATGGAGAAACTTCACCTCCAAAATACGTAAAAATAAGACAGCAGCTGAAGATAGGTTGAGCAGTTGCAAGCATTTTCTACTCTTTGCATAAGAGCAGGTTCCAGTTTCCTCCAGCCCATGTAGTGGGACTGCTAACCGTCCTGAACTGCTATTCCAGGGAAACCAGCCCCCAATTTATGACTTCAGTGGACACTCTGTTTGCTATTTCAACAAACTTAAATACATGAAGGAAAAAATCTCATAGTCTTGTAAGTTAGGCTTTATATCAAAAACCCAGGTAGACAGTATCACCCCAAACTTGATTTCTGTCCTCCATTCCTTCTTCATATAAATGTCTGAGCTACCATCCACCACCAGAGAATAAATGCTATTAAGAGCTTCTAGTATATGTAGTGATACAAATAGTTATTACTTAATAAATTTAAAACTTTGTGGTTCTCTTTAATGATCAAACTGGTGTACCACTCAGCCATCCAGGATGATTCTGAAAATAAGGGACACCAGGGAGAGCTGAGTGATAATGTTGAGGTATCTCATGTTCCAATTACTATTAAAGTAGAAGCATACCACCCATGTCTGTAGATGGAATAACACTAGCAGTCAGACTGCTCTTTCAAAGGTAAGGATATTGATCCTTCAAGAAAACCATGACATTAGAGCATTTTCCTTTTAAATTAATATAAATGATGTAGATGTGCTAAATAAAAAATACTTTTTTTCTTAAACACTCAAGTTCACTCATGTAAATTTAGGCACATGAGAACCTTGGAGTATACTAATCACATCTGTTTTCCCTGGAATATAAGTCAACTTTAAACAACATTTAGTAAAACTTATTTTACAATATATTAATAATACTCACTCTAATGCCTGGTTTATATACCAGGAATGGGGCAGGATCTACTGTATTCACAGTAATGGGCAAAGAGGTGATCATGGGAATATCAGAATACCCACTGTGTAAATTGAGTTCTGCATTGAAAGTGAAAAACTGGCTGTGTTTATACTTGCACACAGTTTTTGTTGAGTACATATTTGCTTTTTGTCCTATTTGTGGGGATGGAATTTCATTAAGATTGTTGTTAACTTGGAGCAGGGCAATAATTCAGGGGTGTTTTACCACAGTATAAATTGGAGCAGTCTCTATTTACTACCAAAAATATTACACGTTAGGGCTATAATTCAGGGATATTTTACTACAGTATGAATTGTTTGTGTTAGTTGAGCATGGTGACTGATACCTGTAAGCTTAACCTGAAAATGAGGTTGGAGTATCAGTACCCTGAGGTATTTCTTTGCCACATAGCAGAAGTCGAAGCACGAAACAAATTCATAATTGTTCTTTCTTGCTAGAAGTATTAGGTGATCCTTTTTTTCAATATTTTCTGTTTAGCATAACCTACATTTTTGGCAGTTTATCTCTGTGTAATAGCCCTGCCCATCTTAGCCTATAGTTTGTATTCAAGGGTGGTCTCGAACCCACAGGTAACCACTGCCCTTCTGTCTCCCAAGTGCTACATATAAAAAATTGTGCCACCACCCGAGGCTTAATCTGCCTTGTATGTCAATTTAACCATTTGGTGCATTCCTATTATTTTGTAGTTCCATCATCCTTGCACCTTAGTATAATCATATCTGGTTTCATAAAAAAGAAAGAAAAGTCTCCATTAACTAGAAAAGAACTTGACACCAAGTAGAATATCTCAAAAAATGTGTAAAAGACAGAATTCATAAACATAAACTACTCTTATAACAATATGAGGAACTCTGTAAACTTCTTCATAGGGCCCTGTATGATGTGCATATCACCTCAGACCCAACTGTAGTGAAGCTGAACCTGTTCCAACAACATGTGGCAACTTTGAGGCAAACAAAGGTATGCTGCTGCATTCATTCCCCCATAAAATTTGATTGGAATTTATGTATCTCATAATAATTTTGATTGTTTTAAAAGATTAAGAATGAACAGTTTGTCAATATTAATAAACATATCATATTGTGTATGAAAAAATTGGAACTAACTTCTGATTCAAGTTTTGGAAAAGATGGAGTGTGTCAATCTCAAAGTGTATTTTCTGTGTCATTGCAGAGTATTGGGTGTGGGCATTACATATGTTGGTGCTGCAGGTAATATGTGTTCAGATTATGCAGTATCAACTCACTTGTATTTATCAATTTGAAAAACCTGACAGCTTTTGCCTTAATTCTAAATAAGGAGCCAGTTTGTATTAATGGATGCTATATGCATCACTTGGGGTTTTTGACCAGCCTTGTACACAGAGTGAGTCTGGGGACAGGCATGGCTACACAGGAAAACCCTTTCTCGAGTAAACAAACAGAAAGGGACAGAATATGTGAAGACACCCAACCATAATGAACATGGAATAAATCTGTTTGTTTACTGTGTGTATGTGTGTGTGTGTGTGTGTGTGTGTGTGTGTGTGTGTGGGTGTGGGTGTGTGTTTATTTATGCGGAGAGAGAGGGGCAAAAGCACAGATAGACAGAGACAGAGCACAGAGATCACGTGTCAAAGCCAATTCAATTCCAATTGTCCATCTTATTTATCAGGTTCACATTTATGAAGGTTGCAAACTTTTCTGCAAACTGAGACTACAGATCTCTCTTCTCACCTTCCAGTGCTATTATTTAGTTAAATTCTCTTGTCAGATTTTCTTGGAACAATCCATCCCCTAAATAATGACACAGACATTTCTAAATTATGAATGATTACCTTTTAACTTAACATTGTTCCTAACAATTTCCTATAACTTAACAGATATCTATTAGCCTATTGTCTATTATTCTGTATTCGCAGAAGCTCCCTCTTTGTCTTCGTGGCATGGGTCCAGGCCTAGATTCATTGCCCTGAGTTTTCTCCTAGCCCAGCAATCCTGCCTACATTCCTTTGAGTAATTGCATGAATCTTTGCTAAACCAATGAAGGGGCCTTAGGCAGGCAAGGTAAAAAGCACCCTATTTTCACATAATGATCAAATGTCCCACAAGTTTAACTTTTTATCATCCCCTTCTAGATTTAGCATTTTGCTTGATCTCAGGTCCTTCGTGTTTGTACTTTATTGACTGAGGATACCTACTCAGGCCCCCATTTTGTTTTGTTGGTGGTTATAGGAGGCTGAACTTAAATCTCTTAGTATCAGGAATTCTAGACACTAGCCATTAACCCCTAATTATAGCCCATAATTTACTACTTTTTAATTTGTAAACAAATGTAATTCAATTTGTGTGAATAAGAAATGTAATAAAAATTAATTATAGCCTCAGAATGCATAGCACTAGCCATTTTAACTAAACTAATGCTTATTTATGTTAACGATATAAAATTTTATTCCTGAGATGATCATGGTAAGCTTCATGCCTTTGAACCCAGGACTCAGGAGCCAAAAGCATGAATCTCAATGAATTCCAGGCCAGTCACAGATACATAATGAGGCCTTTTCTTAAAAAACACAACAATGGAAGAGACAGAAGACTAAAAGTTGAAGCACACTGACTGTATCTACAGAGGATGTATGAGATAACTCCCACCAACCAGATGGTAGCTCACCACCATCTACAATCAGATCTGTTGGTTTCTTCTTCTACCAGCAGACATTCAAGTAGGGTACTACATATGACAAAATAACTTTAAAAATGAAATAAAATGTCCTACTGGTTACTTGAAACCCATCACTGGGCCTCTGCTAGAGTTCCCTCAGCTAAAGACCACCAAATACTTGTTAGATCCCCATATCCTCTTGGGAACATCCTGAGCATATGCATGCCGGATATTTTTTTTTAAAATTAGTTCAAGATTTTTTACATGTAGATCCTTGTTCCTTATATCTCCTTCACCTTCTTCCCTTCCTTATCATCTGTTGCCCCCTCACATTCAACACCCTGACCACCCTGCCAATTTATTCACCCACAATCAACACACAGGTCTATGCTATCCAAGTGGGGTCATGTATTTCTTCACAGCGCATTTGAAGTGTTGATTAGAATGCCTCTTCTATATCTAGGTTTAGGGGTATCCCTGGATTGGGGAATGTGTCCTCAAGGTCCTTTTGCGCACCAGGAATACATCCAGGTCCCACTGTCTGAACTCCATTAGACAGCTCACACCTTCTTGCTGATAACCATCTTCAGGGGTCTGAGTCAGTTCCATGCTGGATTCACAGCTATCAGTCTGGGGTCCTATTAGCTCCTCCTTCATCAGGTCAGCTGTCTCAATGTGTTTCTGCAACCCGATTCTGTCCTCTCTCTGCATCTGGATTCTAGTTAGATGCAGTGTTTACTTATGGGTGTTTGCTTCTGTTTTCTGCAGAGACTAGATGAGGGCTCCATGTAGCGCCGAGTTAGTTGCTGATCTCATTTTCAGGGAAGGTCAATAATGGAAGCCTTTCCCACTGTTGCTCAGATTGTTATTGGAGTCAGTCTTGTCGGTGGCTCTAGATATAACTTTCAGGTTCAATTCTCTTTCTCTTCAAACTAATAATGACTTGCTCTTTTATGTTCTCTCGCCTCTCTTACCATGTTCTACTTTTGTGCCTGTGTTACCTCATTCATGATTATTTCTTCAAGTGCCATCCACTTGCCTGTGTGCATTTCAAGATTCCATTTTTCTTGTCTATTAGTAGTCCATTGTGTAGATGTGCCACAAGTTCTTTATCCATTCTTCAGTTGAGAGGCATCTCGGTAGATTCTAGGATCTTGCTATTACAAATAATGCTGCTATAGATATAATTAAACACGTGCCTTTGCTGTATAGAATGTGGATAATTTGGGTATATGCCTGTGAGTGGCATTGCCAGGTCCTGTGGTAAACCAATTCCCATCTTGCTGAGGAACTCCCATAGCTATCTTGTAAATGGCTGGTACAAGTTTGAACTCCCAAAAGCAGTGGAGGAGAGTTCTTCTACACATCCTGTCCAGCAGTACTCAATGAGTCAAAAGCATGAATCTCAATGAATTCCAGGCCACTCAAAATTACATAATGAGGCTTTTTCTTCAAACACAACAATGGAATGGATAGATGGCTAAAAGTTCAAGCACACTGATTGTACTTCTAGAGGATATGAGTTACTTCCCAACAACCAGATGGTAGTTCACAACCATCTACAATGAGATTTTTGCCCTCTTATTTTCTACCAGAGATATTCAAGTAGGATATTGCATATGATAAATAATTTTTAAATGAAACAAAACGCCCCACTGGATACTTGAAACCCATCACTGGGCCTCTGCCAGAGTTCCCTCAGCTAAAGACCAAGATCTCTGTTAGATCCACTAACTTCTCTGGGGACATTCTGAGTCCCTACATACTGAATTTTTAAAATTATTATTGTTTATTTTACATGTCAGATTGCTATCCCTCACTCGATACCCTCCCTTCCTCTTACATTCTCTCGCCCTTTACATTCACCCTGACCACTCCCTTCCATTCACCCCCTCTCCAATATGGAGCTTTGTCATCCAGGTAGGGTCATGTATTTCTGACATTGAGAGTTCAGTTTAAGGTATGGTTAGAGTTAGGGGTGAGCATTAAGTGGTTGGTGGTGAAGTTATTGTTAAGCCCTTCAGGTCTATGGTGTTGGAGTGACAGCCCATGGTGAAAATAACAGGAAAGGAAAGTAACGTTCAGGGATAGAAGAGAGTTTCCCCTAGCAGTCTATGTAATTATTTGGGACCCTTTGCTAAGCAATCAGTGGGATAAGAGATGTTGGAAGAAACATTTGATGTACCCATAGATAATGTGACCCAGAGCCATAGGTCAACACCTCTACCACAGAGATGATTAATAAAGGAGTAGAGCCGTGCTGATATCATGCACCTGGGCTTGCCCAAGGATCCAGAGCCTTTTGGGGGATCAGGCTGCAGAAGCAATGGGGGAAATGTGGGTAGGAGCAAAGATGTGTAAACTGATGGACTACCTGTGAGGTCTAGACAGAGAGGGAAACATTGAAAAACACGGGAGGCCAGAATCAGGGTTTTGGTGCGGATAGTTGAACCTGATCCCAGAGACAGAAAACTGAAACAGGAGCCCAGGTCTGAAGAAAGGCACATGGGTTTCCCATCCTGTAGTGATTGTTGCTCCTCAAGGGATGGAGCTACCTTCATACATGTGAACTTCCTGGAAGAGGATGAGGAGCTGTAGCTCTGGAGAACTTGGACATGCCCTTGGTCAGCACCCAAAGAGGAAGCTAAGAGGCAAGGAGCAAGTCCTATCCTTTTCTGAGGAAGCAGTGCAGCATGCAAAGTAGGGCTCCATCACACACAGCTGCCTGCAGTCTAAGCATGCCGAGGAATGCTGCATGCCAAGCATTATCACTGAAAGTCCACGCCAAGACTGCCTTGTGGAAATTGTACAAGGATGTTCTGTGTCTTGCCAGTCCACAGACAGAAGCCACCAGCTACAAGTGGCTAAATGATTGTCATGATCAGTAGTCAATTCCATATTTCTTGACAATAAATAGGCTTAGTTACAAGTTTCAGGGAAGTTGAGGAACACTTGGCAAGTGAAATTCCACATGAAGATGCTATGTACACTAGGTACTTTAGTTAGGCTACCCTGGACGCAATATCAAAATCCTGGAGATTTTAAGGATGTGGGCAGCTTCTGAAAAGGTCAGAGTACCTAGTGTGAGACATATAACCCAGGAAAAACATGAGAAGAGCCATTATTAAAATTTTAATATTTATCTAAAAAATACATAATAAAAACTATAGCTTCATATACATAGTAGTATCAAAGTTTCAGTTTTACTTTCCAAAATTTTTATTTAGTAAATGTGCATGCATTTGTTCCCTTGAGTGACAGGAGCCTTCAGGACCCAAAAGATGGTATCAGGTCTCCTGTTAAAAGAATTAAGATAGGTGTGAACCACCATGTGGATGCTAGGAATTGAACCAGGCGTCCCTTCTATGGGCATTAACCACTGAGCTAGGCCCTTTGTGCCTCTGCCCTGCAGAGCTGCATTTGCTCTGAAAAGTGAACTTATGTGTTCCTTTGGGACTGTGGCTGATATGTCTTATTCAACCTTAGAGGTAGTTTCCCCACCTGAAGCAAAATGCTGTGGATTTTTTTGACTTCAGAGGTAAAACTCCTGTTTTCTAAAACCCAGGTATGCAAGGCTCAAATTCCTCATGGCTTAATTTAAAAACAAAATTCCTCGAAAGCTTTCCAAACATACTAAGAAGTTTGGACTTCATCTTGTGGGGAACTGGTAGTTTTAGGAGGGTAGTTAGGTAGCAATGGAAATCACCAAGTTTAGCAAATGATTGAAAGCTGCATGGCCTTCATATTAATAAGGTAAAATTAGAATCTCGATGTAATTATTTGCCTGCATCAAAGTGCAGTCATGTCCCCCTCTTTCTCCTCTTGAGGAAAGTGCATAAATGAACTTCAGTGTTGCGATTGTCATAGATGCTATGAAAGTAAAGTCTGAAGAAAGGGCTCTCTGACAAGCCAGAGTAGGCTCCTGAGCACTAAAGCTTGTCTGAAACCCTTAAAACCACCCGAAAGAGAAACAAACACCCTCAAAGAGCTGAATTCGCTCACTGTCCAGTCCTCTACAGAGCTCTAAGTAACCAGTTATGGCATATGGAGGGCTTCTTTGAGAATTAGTTTCATTAAATACAGTCCATGTTGAGGACTAAGTTATTGTATAAATTATCTAAAGCAGAAGTAAATGTTAAAAACTATTTCCAGTTTTGCGCTTCTTTAGTATCAGCTAAGTGTCTTATGGCCACACATATCACTGTACATGCATGGTGAGAATGCAATATGGCTTGCACTAAATGTCTTCTCCCAACCCTACCCAGTGATATGTTGAGAGCTCAAAATATCAGCCAAAATTGGAATTATTTCCTGAAATTAACAAGAAGTTGAGAGATTCTTCTGTAAAAAGGAATATACATCTGTCAGTCTAAGCATTAATGTTCACACACACTGCATCATTCTTCCGCGTGCAGAGGTCCCCCACGACCACATTCTTCGTAAATGTAGTAGTCCATCACCATGAATCAGCTGACATAAAAGTTACTGGGTTCATGCTTATGGTGGTGTGATGATCTGACTATTTTGCATTTACTTGAACTGGGTGATTCTTTTATACTACACACACACACACACACACACACACACACACACATCACAGACTACACAAAGGCAGAGAATATCACTTACTGAGCCTCAAATATTGGGATGGTTTCCAAGGTAAAGCAAGACAAGATGCTGGTCTGGTCCCTGGTGTAAGGACTAAAAGAAGGGCACTGCCACCATTGTAACAACAAATCCCATGGTAACTGTCCTGGTTGTCTTCTGAGGTGTCCAGTTCCTAAATGTCACTATGTGGCTAATAGAAACCCCTACAGGATAATTAATTTGTGATACCCAAAACATAAGTACATAGGGCTGGAGGCAGCAACAGCTGTTTGATCCAAACTATTCACCATCATGCCCTTATGTAGACACTCTACCTGGACAGATGTGGCTGGAGATGGCTCATTGGGTAAAAGGTCAGGGACAGTGGCACATGACTTTTTTCTCTCCAAATACTGAGGAGAGGGAAATATGGAGACAGGAGCCCTTGCAGTGTATTAACCAGACAGCCTAGCAGAACTTTGAGATCCAGGTTCAGAAGGGCACTTTCTAGGCAGTAACTCAATCACTGCTGAGATTAGCTTTGCTATGGGTTTGACTCCCTCAGAAATAGCGCTTCATGACCTTGGACTTGAGAAGCAAGAAGTTGGGACTCTGTTGTTGTTTGGGTTCTTTTGGTTTTGTTTTTGTTTTTTTTGAGACAGGATTTATGTGTAATCACTATGTTCAACTACGCTGATCTCGAAATCACAGATTCTCTGGTATCTCAAGTGCTAGAATTAAAAATATCTACTACTATCCTGGTAGGAAAAGCATGTGTAAAGTAAGACATGAGGGAAAAAAGGTCATGAAGGTAACCTTTTTAAAATATTGATAGATTAGTTTGTTTTTAATATTTATTTTTCTTTTGTATGTATATGACTGTGTGTTTGTACAAGCACATATAGGTGCCCTGCAAAAAGAAAAAAAAAAAAAAAAAAAAAAAAAGCGATCAGATCCCCTACAACACCGAGTTACATGTGGCATTAAGCTCACCCTGTGGAGTCTGGAAACCAATCTGTCATCTTTCTGCTTACTTGGTTACTTTTTGAGATAGGGTCTCCAAAAACAGGCTAGCCTTGAACTTGCTATGTAGCTGTGTAGCTGAGGATGACCTTGAACTCCCTATCTCCTGCCTCTACCTCCCAACTACTGGGATTATAGGTAAACACCACCATACATACCCAGTTTCTGGTGAGCCAGGAATAGAGCCCAGGGTCTCATGCATGTTGGGGCAAGCACTCTCTAAACACTGAGCTACATATATCTCCATCACAAATTGAACTTTCTTGGAAGTTAAGAATTCTCTCCAATAGAAGACACTTAAAATTGGCCAGAAAGGCAACACAGTAAGGAATGAAACTGTTGGTATATGGAGCAGACATAGGGCCTGTAGCCAAAGTAGGGAAACAAGTTCAAACCAGTAGAAAAAGACAGCCCAGTTTAAACCGATCAAGGGCTCAGGCAGACATTTCAGAAACCGCGGGCTCTTTTCCTGAGCAAGTGGAAAGGTTGCAGACTTTCAGTTGTCAGTGAAATCAACAGGCAAATGGAACCATCAGTGCACAGTCATAAGTCTACACAAAAATGTAAAAACTTACCGGCAGGGCCAGTGAAAAGTAAGGTCACTTGCCTGGCTCCTTCAATTTGTTCCTGACTTCCACTCCTGCTATGGGACTTGCTCCCAATCAATGCTTGTTTGAAACACATACACAGAGAGACAGAGGGGTGGGGGAGGAGAATAAGAGAGAAAGAGGAACATGCTAGAAAATCTCCTAGTTGTGTTCATAGTAGCCACAAACTGGAAACAACACAAATATCCATCAGCATTAGAGTGGAATTCTGCATATGGGTGAGAAAGAGGCCAAGGGAGATGGAGAAGCTTAGGGTCAAACTGAGGGCCTCATAGGTGCTAGGTTGTGCTCTGCTGCTGAGCCTCCTACAAACTCAACCTCTCTGTGCAAAAGTCATCTCACCTCTGTAGAGCCCTCAGTCCTGTTTATCAGGGTTCAAGTACTTATCCCTTTAAATTCTTCCCTCATCTCCTATTTAGGTGAACTAGGTGGTGTGTACCAATCGAAAGAGCTCTAGTAGATCAAAAGAAGGCAAGAAATCGCTGCATCCCTTAGCACTTAAATGTTCCTGCCATCTGAATGTCAAAGGCTCTAGCGTGAGAGAGCTGTGTTTTCCTATTGCACAGTGGTGCTTGATATATAAGTATTGCCATGGATGAATCCAAAAGAGGCTGAGGAAATGTGATTCATTCCCTTTGCCAAAGAGTGCTGCCTACCTGCAGAGGCTCAGCAGGGTGGGTCTGCCCTTACCGCCTCTGGCAGGTGTTGGGGACGAGATTACCAATTAAAAGGGAGGCTGGTGCAGTGGCCAGACACCAGGAACTGACTGAGAGTAAGCTCAGGAAATGGAGAAGGCATGGCCTCAGTGAGGCAACCAGCTGTATTCTGTTTGCCTGTATCCCCTAAGCCATGGGCTTGGATAGTGTGGTGTTTCCTCATACCTGCGCCAGATAGGACAGTGGAGTTGAGTGCCCATTAGCAGGATACGGGAGTTGCTCTGGATACAGGTGTCAGTGATCCTTGATGCAGGTGGGATATATCACTTGTTCCTAGATATCCCAGGATGCCCTCACTTGTTAATAAGAGACATCCTGTCAAAATGTAGGAGCCTGGATTTGCTTTGACTCTGAACAGCCATCAGTAACTGATAAACAGGGAAGGAGCTTGATCCTGTAGGCAGTGGATGGTCTGGCTGTCTAAAAGCTATGGCTGCCATGGCTGTACTGGTCGTGACTCTGACATGCTAACTTAGGGCAGAAAGTAACTACAATAGCCCCCCCATGCACTGGTGAGCAGAGAGCATTGTCCGGCAGCCCACAGAACAATGGATGTCCAATGCCCACATGAATCACTGATGCACTACTTGCCACTCTTCTGCCTGAGAAGACTGAAGAACAAGTAATTTGGGACTGTCATCACCTGCTGATTAAAGAGACAGGAGATTGTGCAAAGCATTCCACAGTCTTCCCTCTGGCCATGGAAACACTAACTTGGTTCACTGATGGGAACCTGTGAAAGGTAAAGAAAGGACTGGGACAAGTAAGATGTGAATGAAACCTGCAGAGTTTGAGCCAGCAGTCTGCCAGAAGGAAACTCCAGCATGAGAAGCTGAGCCTTGGCTTTAACAATATACCTTGCAGCTGCCAAAGAAAAGAAAAAATCTGTAAACCTCAGCATGTGGGCAGCAGTTATGCTGTTATAACTGTCCATGTGCAAGGGGCTATCTGTAAACAAAGGGGACTGGCTAAGCTTTACTGTGAGCAAGAGAGAAAGCCAGAGATGAGCTGACACCTGCATTCCTCCACATTTTCTTCCCACTGTCCTGCTTGAGTCGCTGCTGTAATTTCTAATTAGGGACAGTGACTCAAGTATATGCAGTAAGCCCTTTCTGGCTCTGCATTGTTTGTGGTCAGTGTTTTAGCACAGAAACAGATGCTCACCAGAACGGTAAGATATGATTTTCTTCTTTTCAACTCTGGTGAAGTAAATGTATGTTTTATTGTTTATTTTCATCTCATTTGTTCTTTTGCAAAGATTTGCTCTTAGCAATACAGTCCTTTCTGTCCTTGAATTTGTGACTCCTGTCTCAAGCTTCTGAGTACTGAGCAAGGCATGTACCATCCCAGTGGTTTGTATTTTTCACTAATTAAATATGATATGGTTACATTTAATTCTCTTTATGTATACTTATTTGAATTGAGGCAGGGTCTGCTTTGTAGCCAAGCCCGCTTTGAAGGTATTAGCAGTCATCTGTCCATACTTCCAAGTGCTGCAATTATAAACTTGCATAGAGAAATGGGAGGCATTGGTGTTTGTTTGAAAGACGGGGAAAGAAAACATTGAATAAATTGATTAATTTGAAAATTGCTTCAGTTATAAACTTGCACTACACATAGCTACCTAAATGCATGGGGCTTTTTTGTAAAAGTAAAAAATTATATATGTTTAGGCTTATATTTTGTCATGTTAAAAAAACAAGCTGGTAGGTATCTAAGATAGAGGAATATGTTGTCAGTTTAGCATTGCAAATGGAAAGAATTCTAGTTGGAGGAGGGATATATATGACAAATGTAAAATGCAGTTACCCTATTCACCCTGCTTAATTTTTTTTCTTTGTTTTACAGAGCATAATAATATTTTAACTTTAGAGAAATGGGAGGCATTGGTGTTTGTTTGAAAGAGGGGTAAGGAAACATTGAATAAATTTATTAATTTCAAAAACTGCTTCCTCAAAGCCATGAAAACCTCAATTCACTCCTCACAATTCTTGAAAATTAATCCAGATTGCTGGGGTGTGGATTATGGCTCTCCTTTAACACCAGTACTTTGGAGGCAGAGTCAGAGGCAGAAAGATCTTCAAAGGCCATCCTGTTCTACAGAGTAAGTTTCAAGACAGCCAGGGCATCATATAGAAACCTTGTCTCGAGTGAAAAAACATAATGGTTGCATATACTTCTAACTTCAACATTGAGAGGCAGAGACAGGTGGAATGAGAAACTCCATCTCCAAAAGACATAAAAATAAGACAGCAGCTTAAGATACATTGTGCAATTGCATGCCTTTTCTGCTTCTTGAATAAGAGCAGGTTTCAGGCTTTCGAGCTCCATGTGGTGGACTACTACTGTCCTGGAACTGCTATTCCAGGGAAACCAGCTCTGACTTTGTGACTTCAGTGGTCACCAGATTCACAAGCAACACACTTAAATACATGAAGGAAAGAATCTCATAGTCTTGTAAGTTAGGCTTTATATCAAAACCAAGTAGACAGTATCACCCCCAAACTTTGATTTCTGTCCTCCATTCCTTCTTCGTATGTATGTCTGATCTACTATCCACCACCAGAGAATAAAAATGCCTACATAAGAGCTGAGTATATGTAGTGATACAAATAGTTGTTACCAGACAAACTTGAAACTTTGTGGCTCCTTTTAATGATCAAATGTCCTGTGTACCACTCAGCCATCCAGGATGATTCTGGAAATATGGGACACTAGGGAGAGCTGAATGATAATGTTGAGGTATCCCATGTTCCATTACTATTAAAGTAGAATCGTACTACCCATGTCTGTAGATGGAATAATACCAATAGTCAGACTGCCTTTCAAAGGTAAGGATAATTGATCCTTCAAGAAGACCATGACATTAGACCATTTTCCTTAAGTTAATATGATTGATGTAGATGTGCTGCATGAAAAATCCTTTTTTTTTTTTTTTTCTCTTAAACACTAAGTTCACTCATGTGAATTTAGGCATATGAGAACCTTTTGAGTATACTAATCACATCTGTTTTCTCTGAATATAAGGCAGTTTTTTAAACAATGATTAGTGAAACTATATTTTACAATATATAAATAATATTCACTTACTTCATTCTTTATCCACCAGGAATGGGGCAGGATCTACTGTATTCATAGTAATGGGCAAAGAGGGTGATCATGGGAATATTAGTGTAAGTATTGTGCAATTTGAGTACTGTATTGACAGTGAAAAACTGGCTTTGTTTATACTTGCAATACAGATTGTGCTGAGTACATATTGCTTTTGTCCCATTTGTGGGGATGGGAATTTCATTAAGATTGTTGTTAACTTGGAGCAGGACAATAATTCAGGTGTGTTTTACTACAGTATAAATTGGAGCAATCTGTATTTACTACTAAGGATATTACACGCAGGGCTATAATTCAGGGATATTTTACTACAGTAGGAATTGTTAAAGGGAGTTGAGCATGGTGACTGATACCTGTAATCTTCACCTGATAAGGAGGTTGGAGTATCAGACTCTAGTTATTTTTTTACCACATAGGAGAAGTCAAGCACGAAACAAAGTCATAATTGTTCTTTCTTGCTAGAAGTATTAGGTGGTCCTTTTTCTATTTTTTCTGTTTCCCATAACCTACATTTTTGGCAGTTTATCTCTGTGTAATAGCCCTGCCCATCTTTGCCCATAGTTTGTATTCAAGGGTGGTCTCCAACTCACAGATAACCACTGCACTCTGTCTCCCAAGTGCTACAATTAAAAATTGTGACACCACCCGAGGCTTAAATTGCCTTTGTGTGTCAATTTAACCATTTGGCATTCCTATTATTTTGTAGTTCCATTAACATCCTTGCACCTTACTATAATCATATCTGGTTCCATTAAAAAAAAAAACAGACAAGTTTCCATTAACTAGAAAAAAATTGGACACTCATGTAGAATTTTTCAAAAAATGTAAAAAAGACAGAATTCACAAAAATAAACTACACTTTAACAATATGAGGAACTATGTAAACTTCTTCATAGGCCTATGTATTATCATATCACTTCTGACCCACCGTAGAGAAGCTGAAACTGTTCCAACTACATGTGGCACCTTTGAGGCAAACAAAGGTATGCTGTTGCATTCATTCCCCCATGAAATTTCATTGGACTTTTATGTATCTCATAACAATTTCGATTGTTTTAAAAATTTAGGAATTGACAGTTTGTCAATATTAATAACAAATTATAATGGTGTATGAGAAATTGAAACTGAATTTCAGATTCAAGTTTTGAAAAAGATGGAGTGTGTCAATTTTTAAAGTGTATTTTCTGTGTCATTGCAGAGTATCGTGGCACTACATACATTGCTTTTAAAGGTAATATGTGTTCAGATTATGCAGTATCAATTCACTTGTATTTATCAATTCTGAAAAACCTGAGAGCTTTGCCTTAATTCTAAATAAGGAGCCAGTTTGTATTAATGGATGCTGAGGTAGGCATCACTTCAGTTTTAGACCAGCCTTGTACACAAAGTGAGTTAGGGACAGGCAGGGCTGAAGGCTAGGGAAACCCTTTTCGAGTAAAGAAACAGAAAAGGCACATACAGGGATAGAATAGGTGAAGACAACCAACCACAATACAATATGGAATATATTCCTTGTTTTTTACTGTGTGTGTGTGTGTGTGTGTGTGTGTGTGTGTGTGTGTGGGTGGGTGGGTGGTGGTGTGGGTGTGGGTGTGTGTGTTTATCTTATGGGGAGAGAGAGACAGAAGAACAGATAGACAGAGACAGAGCACAGAGAGATCACATGTCAAAGTCAATTCAATTCCACTTTTGTCCATCTTGTTTATCAGGTTCACATTTAGGAAGGTAAACTCTTTCTTTGCCACTGAGACTTACAGATCTCTCTCTCACCTTTCCAGTGCCTAGGTAGTTGGACTTTCTTTGTCGATTTTCTTGGAACAATCCATCCCCAAATAATGACACAGACATTTCTAAATTATGAATGATTGGCCTTTAACTTAACCTGATCCCAACAATTTCCTATACCTTAACAAATGTCTATTAGCCTATTGTCTATTATTCTGCTTGCATTCGCGAGTTCTTCCTTGTCTTCCTGGCATGGGTCCAGGCCTAGATTCATTCCCCTGAGTTTTTCTCTCAGCCCAGCAATCCTACCTAACCATTCCCTTTGAGCAATTGGCCGTTTAACTTTTTATTAAACCACCATTGGGCCTTAGGCAGGCAAGGTAAAAAAACACCCTATTTTCACATAATGATCAAAAATCCCACAAGTTTAACTTTTAATCATCCCCTTCTACATTTAGCATTTTGCTTGATCTCAGATCCTTCGTGTTTGTACTTTATTGACTAAGATACCTACTCAGGCCTCATTTTGCTTTGTTGGTAATAGAGGCTGAACTTAAATCTCTTAGTATAAGGAATTCTAGACACTAGCCAATCACCCTAATTATAGCCCATAATTTACTACTTTTTAATTTAGAAACAAAATCTACCTCACTCTGAATTAGAAATGTAATAAAAATTAATTATTGTCTCAGAATGCATAGCACTAGCCATTTTAACTAAACTAATGCTTATTTGTGTTAACGATATAAAATTCTATTCCTGAGATGATCATGGTGTTTCATGCCTTGAACCCAGGACTCCAGGGAGCCAAAAGCATGAATCTTAATGAAATCTGCGGGCCAGTCACAGATACATAATATAAGCCCTTTCTTAAAAAAAAACAACAATGGAAGAGACAGAAGACTAAAAGTTGAAGCATTAATTGACTGTACTTACAGAGGATATGAGATAACTCCCACCAACTGTGATGGTAGCTACGAATTTTCATCTACAATCAGATCTGTTGCCTTCTTCTTTTCTACCAGCAGACATTCAAGTAGGGTACTACATATGACAAAATAACTTTAAAAAATGAAATAAAATGTCCTACTGGTTACTTGAAATCCATCACTGGGCCTCAAGCTAGAGTTTTCTCAGCTAAAGACCACCAAATACTTGTTAGATCCCCATATCCTCTTGGGAACATCCTGATCCATGCATGCCGGATATTTTTTAAAATTAGTTCATGATTTTTTACATGTAGATCCTTGTTCCCTTATATCTCCTCAATTCCTTCCCCTTCCTCTTATCATCTGTTGCCCCCTCACATTCACCCTGACCACCCTGCCATCCTATTCACCCACAATCAACACATAGGTCTAGGCCATCCAAGTGGGGTCATGTATTTCTGACAGCGCATTTGAAGTGTTGATTAGAATGTCTCTTCTATATCTAGGTTTAGGGGGTATCCCTGGATTGGGGTCCTTTTGAGCACCAGGAATACATCCAGGTCCCACTGTCTGAACTCCATTAGACAGCTTTCACCTTCTAGCTGATACCCATCTCAGGGGTCTGAGTCAGTCCCATGCCCGATTCACAGCTATCAGTCTGTGGTCCTATTAGCTCCTCCTTCATCAGGTCAGCTGTCTCAATGTGTTTCTACAACTCGATCTTGTCCCTTCCTCTCTCTGCATCTGGATTCTAGTTAGACGCAGTGTTTACTTATGGGTGTTTGCTTCTGTTTTCTACAGAGACTAGATGAGGGCTCCATGTAGTGCCTTGTGCTAGTTGCTGATCTCATTTTCACCGAAGGTCAATAATTGAAGCCTTTCCAGGGTTGCTCTGATAGTTAGTTTTAGTCAGTCTTGTAGGTCTCTAGATATAACTTCCTGTCTAACTTTCTCTTCAAACCAATAATGACTTGATCTTTTATGTTCTTTTCCCTCTCTACCATGTTCTACTTTTGTGCCCAAGTTACCTCATTCATGATTATTTCTTCAAGTGCCATCCACTTGCCTGTGCCTTTCAAGATTCCAATTCTTCTGTCTATTAGTAGTCCATCGTGTAGATGTGCCACAAGTTCTTTATCCATTCTTCAGTTGAGAGGCATCTGGGTATCCTCTAGTGTTTCTTCTTGCTATTACAAATAATGCTGCTATACATAAGTAATTAAACACTTTGTCTCTGTTGCATGAATGTGCATAATTTGGGTATATGGCTAAGTGAGTGGGATTGCCAGGTCCTGTGGTAAACCAATTCCCATCTTGCTGAGGAACTGCTATAGCTATCTTGAAAATGGCTGTACAAGTTTGAACTCCCAAAAGCAGTGGAGAGAGTTCTACCTCTAGACATCCTGTCCAGCAGTACCCAGGAGCCAAAAGCAAGAATTCAATGAATTCCAGGCCAGTCAAAATTACATAAAGAGGCCTTTTCTTCAAACACAACAATGGAATGGAAAGATGGCTAAAAAGTTCAAGCACATTGATTGTACTTACAGAGGATATGAGTTACTTCCCACCAAGCAGATGGTAGTTCACAACCATCTACAATGAGATTGTTGCCCTTATTTTCTAACAGGAGATATTCAAGTAGGATATTACATATGATAAATAATTAAATTTAAATGAAACAAAACGTCCTACTGATTACTTGAAACCCATCATTGGGCTCCTGTTGTGAGTTCCCTCAGCTAAAAATCTCAAGATCTCTGTTAGATCCACTAATCCTCTTGGGCACATTCTGAGTCACTACATACTGAATTTTTAAATTATTATTGTTTATTTTACATGTCGATTCCTATCCTCACTGACATCTCTCCTCTACATTTTCTCCCCTTTACATTCACCCTGACCACCTCCCCTCTCATTCACCCCTCTCCAATATGGGGCTATGCCATCCAGGTAGGGTCATGTATTTCTGACATTGAGAGTTCAGTTTAAGGTATGGTTAGAGTTAGGGTGAGCATTATGGTTGGTGTGGTAGCGTTAGTGTTGGGTTCCTGAAGCCCAGGAAAGTGAGTGAGAGCCCATGGCCAAAATAACAGGAAAGGAAAGTAACGTTCAGATAGGAACAGATTTTGTTCTTAGTAGCCTATGTAATTAACTGGGACCTTTTACAAGTAATCTGCGGGATAAGAGATGTGGGAAGAAACATTTGAGGCACCCATAGATAATGTGACCCAGAGCCATAGGTCAACACCTCTACCAGATTGATTAATAAAAAGGAGAAGAGCCATGCTGATATCATGCACCTGGGCTTGCCCAAGGATCCAGAGCTCTTGGGGAATATACTGCAGAAGCAATGGGGAAATGTGGGTAGGAGCAAAAATTGTAAACGCATGGACTACCTGTGAGGTTCTAGACAGATTTGGAAACATTGCTAAAACAATGATGGCTAGAATCAGGGCTTGGTGTGATAGCAGAACCTGGTGCCCAGAGACAGAAAGGTGAAACAGGAGCCCAGGTCTGAAGAAGGCACATGGGTTTCCCATCCTGTAGTGATTGTTGCCTCAAGGGATGGAGTCACCTTTGATACATGTGAACTTCCTCGAAGAGGATGAGGAACTTGGGCCTGGAGAACCCTGACATGCCCTTGGTCAGCACCCAAAGAGGAAGCAGAGGCAAGGAGCAAGTACTATCCTTTTCTGAGGAAGCAGTGCAGCATGCTTTTTAGGGCTCCATCCCACACAGCTGCCTGCAGTCTAAGCATAGAGAGGAATACTGCATGCCAGGCGCCATCACTGAACTTCCAGGCCAAGACTGCCTTGGTGGAAATTGTACAAGGATGTTCTTGTGTCTTCCCAGTCTACACACAGAAGCCACCAGCTACAAGTGGCTAAATGGATTGTCATGATAAACAGTCAATTCCAGGCTCTTCCTGACAATAAATAGGCTTAGCTACAAGTTTGTGGTGCTGAGGAACACTTGGCAAGTGAAAATCCACATGAAGATGCTATGTACACTAGGTACTTTAGTGAGGCTACCCTGGACGTAATATCAAATCCTGGACATTTTAAAGATGTGGGCAGCTTCTGAAAAGATCAGGGTACCTAGTGTGAGACATAAGGACCCAGGAAATGCAGGAGAAGGAGTCATTTTTAAATTCTCAATATTTATCTCAAAATACATAATAAAACTATAGCTTCATATACATAGTAGTATCTAAGTTTCAGTTTTACTTTCCAAAATTTTTATTTAGTAAATGTGCATGCATTTGTTCCTGCCTGAAAGGAGTTTCAGGACCCCAGAAGATGGCATTTGTATCTGCTGTTAAAAGAATTACAGATGTGTGTGAGCCACCACTGGACGCTAGAATTGGAACCCAGGTGTCCTCTAATGGCATTAACCACTGAGGCAGCCCCCTGCTCCCAAGCTCCTGCAGAGCTGCATTTTCTCTGAAAAAAGAATCCCATGTGTTCCTTTGGGACTGTGGCTATATGTCTTATTCAACCTTCGAGGTAGGTTTCTCACTCCGGAAGCAAAATGCTGTGGATTTTTGGACTTGAGGGTAAAACCTGTTTTCTAAAACCCAGGTATGCAAGGCTCAAATTCCTCAGGGCTTAATCTAAAAAACAAATTCTCTCAAAGCTTCCAAACATACTAAGAAGTTTTGACTCCATCTGTGGGGAACTAGAAGCTCTAGGGAGGGTAAGTTAGGTAGCAATGGAAATCACCAAAGTTTAGCAAATGATTGAAAGCTGCATGGCCTTCATATTAATAAGGTAAGAATATAGAATCTCGGGATGCACTTATTGGCCCACACCCATGCAGTCATGTCCTCTTCTCTCTTTAGGAAAGTGCATAAATGAACTTCAGTGTTGCGATTGTCATTGATGCTATGAAAGTAAAGTCTGGAAGAAAGGGTTCTCCCACAAGCCAGAGTAGGCTCCTCTGAGCACTAAAGCTTGTCTGAAACCTTAAATCCACATGAAAGCTGAAACAAACACCTCAAAGAGCTGAATTCGCCTCTGCTGTCCAGTCCTCTACAGAGCTCTCACCAACCAGTTAGGGCACATGGAGGGCTTTTGAGAATTTGTTTCATTAAATACAGTCCATGTGTTGAGGACTAAGTTATTGTATAAATTATCTAAAGCAGAAGTAAAATGTTAAAATCATTTCCAGTTATTTGCTACTCTTAGTATCAGCTAAGGTCTTGTGGTTACACATGTCACTTGCATATGCATGGTGAGAATGCAACATGTGGTTTGCACTAAATGTCTTCTCCCAACCCTACCCAGTGATATATGTTGGGAGCTCAAAATAGCCAAAATTGGAGTTATTTCCTCTGAAATTAACAAGAAGTTGACAGATTCTTCTGCAAAAAGGGAATATAAATCTGTCAGTCTAACATTAATGTTCACACACTGCATCATTCTCTCCGTGCAGAGGTCCCCCACGACCACATTCTTTGTAAATGTAGTAGTCCATCACCCAATGAATCAGCTGACATAAAAGTTACCAAATTCATGTTTAGGGTGGTGTGATGATCTGACTATTTTTTTTGCATTTTTACTTGAACTGGGTGATTCTTTATACCCACACACACACACACACACACACACACACATTCACAGACTACACAAAGGTAGAGAATACCACTTACTGAGCCTCAAATATTGGGATGGTTTCCCAAGGCAGCTAAGACAAGATGTTGGTCTGGCCCTTGTGTAAGGACTAAACGCGGGCACTGCCACCATTGTAACAACAAATCCCATGGTAACTGTCCTGGGTGTCTTTCTGAGGTGTCCAATTCCCAAATGTCACTATGTGGCTAAGAACCTCATAGGAGAACTAATTTGTGATACCCAAAACATAAGTACATAACTGGAGGCAGCAACAGCAGTTTGATCCAAACTATTCACCATCATGCCCTTAGGTAGACCCTCTACCTGGACAGCTGTGGCTGGAGATGGCTCATTTTGCAAAAGGTCAGACAGTGGCACATGATTTTTCTCCAAATACTGAGGAGATGGACAATATGGAGACAGGAGTCTCCTGCAGTGCATTAACCAGATGTTCTTAGGCAGAATCCTTGAGATCCAGGTTCAGTGAAGGGCACTTTCATGCAGTAACTCAATCACTGCTGAGATTAGCTTTCTATGGGTTTGATCAGAAATAGCTTCATGATCTTGGACTTGAGAAGCAAGAAGTTGGGACTTTTTGTTGTTGTTTCTTGGGTTTTTTTTGGTTTTGTTTTTGTTTTTTTTTGAGACAGGATTCATGTGTAATCACCATGTTCAACCAGGCTGATCTCGAAATCACAGATTCTCTGGTATCTCAAGTGCTAGAATTAAAGATATCTACTACTATCCTGGTAGGAAAAGGCTTGTAAAGTAAGACATGAGGGTGAAAAAGGTCATGAAGGCAACCTTTAAAATATTGATAGATTAGTTTGTTTCTTAATATTTATTTTTCTTTGTGTTGTATATGACTGTGTGTTTGTACAAGCACATATAGGTGCCCTGCAAAAAAGAAAAAAAAAAAAATAAGTTGATCAGATCCCCTACAACACCGGAGTTACATGTGGTATTAAGCTCACCCTGTGGAGTCTGGAAACCAATCTGTCATCTTTCTCTGCTTACTTGGTTACTTTTTGAGATTGGGTCTCCAAAAACAGGCTAGCCTTGAACTTCATGTAGCTGTAGCTGAGATGACCTGAACCTCTGATCTTCCTGCCTCTACCTCCCCAAATACTGGGATTATAAACACCACCATACATACCCAGTTTCTGAGAAAGCCAGGAATAGAGCCCAGGGTCTCATGCATTTTAGGCAAGCACTCTCTAAACACTGAGCTACATATATCTCCATCACAAATTGAATTTCTCGAAGTTAAGAATTCTTCCAATAGAAGACACTTAAAATTGACCAGAAAGGCAACACAGTAAGGAATGAAATTGTTGGTGTATAAAGAGGACATAGGGCCTGTAGCCAAAGTAGGGAAACAAGTGCAACCAGTAGAAAAAGACAGCCCAGTAAAAACCGATCAAGGGCCCAGCAGACATTTCTAGAAACCGCGGGCTCTTTGAGCAAGTGTGAAAGTGTTGCAGACTTTCAGTTGTCAGTGAAATCAACAGGCAAATGGAACCATCAGTGCACAGTCATAAGTCTACACAAAAATGTAAAAACTTACCTATCGGAGAAACAGCGAAAAGTAAGGTCACTTGCCTGGCTCCTTCAATTTGTCTCTGACTTCCACTCCTGCTATGGGACCTGCTCCCACAAATGCTTGTTTGGAACATACACACAGAGAGACAGAGGGGTGGGGGAGGAGAATAAGAGAGGAAAGAGGAACATGCTAGAAGGTGCACACTAGTTCTGTTCATAGTAGTCATAAACTGGAACAACACAAATATCCATCAGCATTAGAGTCGAATTAGGTATGGGAGAGGAAGAGGCCAAGGAGATGGAGAAGCTTAGGGTCAAACTGAGGGCCTCACAGGTGCTAGGGCAGTGCTCTGCTGCTGAGCTTCCAAACCTGAATCCCTCAAGATGACTCAAAGTCATCTCACCTCTGCAGAGCCCTCAGTCCTGTCTATCAGGGTTCAAGTATTTATCCCTAAATTCTTCCCCTCATCTCCTATTTAGGTGAATCCAGGTGGTGTGTACCAATCGTTAGTGCCCCAGTAGATCTTAGTAAGGCAAGAACAAGGCATCCCTTACATTTAAATGTTCCTGCCATCTGAATGTCAGCTCTAGCGTGAGAGAGATGTGTTTTCCAAGGTGGTCAGTGGTGCTTGTATATAAGTATTGCCATGGATGAATCCAAAAGAGGCTGAGGAAATGTGATTCATTCCCTTTGCCAAAGAGGGCTGCCTACCTGCAGAGGCTCAGCATGGTTGGTCTTGCCTTCAAGGACTCTGCAGGTGTAATGAGATTAGCACCAAAGGAAGTTCTGCAGTACCAGGACACTGTATGAACTGACTGAAAGACACCAGAATGAGAAGGGCAGAACTGTGAGGCACCCACGAGTCCTGATTGCCACCCCATGCTATGGCTTGATAGAGTAAGTTTCCTATACCCATGCTGATATGACAGTTGAGTTGAGTGCCTAACTGAGCAGGACACTGGAGTTGCCCTGGTACATGTGGCAGTGAACCTGGATGCAGGTTGGAGATATCACTATTCCTTGATAACCCAGAGCTGCCATCTTCACAAAGAGACATCCTGCCAAATGGTAGATGCCTGATTTCTTGACTTCCTCTGAACAGCCAGCTGAAATCGAGTAAACAGGGAATGAGCTTGACTGTTTGAAGTGCGGATGGTTTATGGTGTCTAGGTGCTATGGCTGCCAGGTGGCTGAGATTCATCAAGACTCTGACATGTTAACTTAGTGGCAGGAAAGTAAATACAATTAGCCCCCATGCACTGGTGAGCAGGTAAGCATTGTCCGGCAGCCCTCAGAACAATGGATGTCCAATGCCCTATGAATCACTGATGCATGCTCACCTGCCACTCTCTTCTGCCTGAGAAGAGTGAAGAACAAGTAATTTGGGACTGTCATCACCTGCTATTAAAGAGACAGGAGATTGCAAAGACTCCAGTCTTCCTCTGGCTATGGAAACACTAACTTGGTTCACTGAAGGGAAACTTGTAAAGGTAAAGAAAGACTGACAAGGATGTGAATGAAACCGCAGAGTTTGAGCCGCAGCCTGCCAGAAGGAAACTCAGCATGAGAAGCTGAGCTCTTGGCCTTAACACAGGCCTTGAGCTGGCCAAGAAAGAAAAAATCTGTAAACCTATACATGTAAGCAGCAGTTATAGCTGTTATAACTGTCCATGTGCAAGGGATATCTGTAAACAAAGGGGACTGGCTAAGCTTTACTGTGAGCAAGTGAGAGAGCCAGAGATGAGCTGACACCTGCATTCCTCCACATTTTCTTCCCACTGTCCTGCTTGAGTCACTGCTGTAATTGTGGCTAGGGACAGTGACCTTGAGCATAAATAGGTAAGCCTTTCTGGCCTGCATTGTGTGTGGTCAGTGTTTTAGCACAGCAACAGATGCTCACCAGAACGGTAAGATATGATTTTCTTCTCTTTCAACTCTGGTGAAGTAAATGTATGTTTTATTGTTTATTTTCATCTCATTTGTTCTTTTGCCAAGATAGGGCTCTTAGCAATACAGTCCTTTCTGTCCTTGAATTTGTGACCTCTGTCTCAAGCTTCTGAGTACTGGAGCAAGGCATGTACCATCCCACTGGTTTGTAATTTTTCACTAATTAAATATAGAGTTATGGTTACATTTAATTCTCTTTATGTATACTTATTTGTTTTTTGAGGCAGGGTCTTGCTTTGTAGCCAAGGCCCACCTTGAAGGTATCTTAACAGTCATCTGTCCATACTTCTTCCAAGTTTTTGCTGCACTGAGAAACTTGCATAGAGAAATGATGGAGGCATTGGTGTTTATTTGAAAGTTTTCCTCTACGGGGTGTTAAGTTTTTTTTGTTTTAAACATTTGGTATAAATTGAATTAAAATTTGAAAATTGGGCTTCAATTATAAACCCCCCTTGCATATTTTACACATAGCTACCCAAATGCATGGGGTATTTTGTAAAAGTAAAAAATATATATGTTTAGGTTTATATTTTGTCATGTTCTAAAAACAAGCTTGTAGGTATCTAAGACAGAGGAATATGTTGTCAATTTAGCATTGCAAATGGAAAGCACTCTAGTTTGAGGAGGGATATATATGACAAATGTGGAAGGTAAAGTTACCTATTTACCCTGCTTAATTTTTTTTCTTTTGTTTTACAGAGCATAATAATATTTTAACTTTAGAGAAATGGGAGGCATTGGTGTTTGTTTGAAAGAGGGGTAAGGAAACATTGAATAAATTTATTAATTTCAAACTGTTTCTCAAAGCCATGAAAACCACAATTCAGCCTCACAATTCTTTGAAATTAATCCAGATTGCTGGGCTGTGAATTATGCCTTTAACACCAGTACTTTGGAGGCAGAGTCAGAGGCAGAAAGATCTTCAAAGGCCATCCTGTTCTACAGAGTAAGTTTCCAAGACAGCCAGGGCATCATATAAGAACCTGTCATGGAAAGTGAAAAAACATAATGGTTGCATATACTTCTAACTTCAACATTGAGAGGCTTAGATAGGTGGAATGAGAAACTCCATCTCCAAAAGACGAAAAAATAAGACAGCAGCTTAAGATACATTGTGTAATTGCATGCCTTTTCTGCTCTTGAATAAGAGCAGGTTTCAGTTTCTAGCCCACATGTGGTGGACTACAACTGTCCTGAACTGCTATCTCCAGGGAAACCAGCACTGACTTCAGACTTCAGTGGTCACCAGATTCACAAGCAACACACTTAAATACATGAAGGAAAGAATCTCATCGTCTTGTAAGTTAGGTTTGCATCAAAAACCAAGCAGACCGCACAACTCAAACTTATCTGTCCTCCATTCCTCTTCATATATATGTCTGATCTACCATCCACCACCAGAGAATAAACGCATACATAAGAGCCGAGCATATGTAGTGATACAAATAGTTGTTACCAGACAAATTAAAACTTTGTGTTCTCAATGATCAAACCTTGTACCACTCAGCCATCCAGGATGATCTCTAAAAAATATGGGACACTAGGGAGAGCTGAATGATAATGTTGAGGTATCTCATGTTCCATCTATTAAAGTAGAATCATACCACCCATGTCTATAGATGGAATAATACCAATAGTCAGACTGCCTTTCAAAGGTAAGGATAACTGATCCTTCAAGAAGACCATGACATTAGACCATTTTCCTTTAGTTAATATGATTGATGTAGATGTACTATGAAAAATCCTTTTTTTTCTTAAACACTTTGTTCACTCATGTGTATTTAGGCACATGAGAACCTTTTGAGTATACTAATCACATCTGTTTTCTCTGAATATAAGGCAGTTTTTTAAACAATGATTAGTGGAAACTATATTTTTACAATATATAAATAATATTCACTCTACTTCATTCTTTATCTCCCCAGGAATGGGGCAGGATCTACTGTATTCATAGTAATGGGGAAAGAGGTGATCATGGGAATATTAGTGTAAGTATTGTGCAATTTGAGTACTGTGGCTGACAGTGAAAAAGTGGCTGTGTTTATCCTTGCAATGTTGTGATTGTGCTGAGTACATATTGCTTTTGTCCCATTTGTGGGGATGGAATTTCATTAAGATTGTTATTAACTTGGAGCAGGGGCAATAATTCAGGTGTGTTTACCACAGTATAAATTGGAGCAATCTGTATTTACTACCAAAGGTATTACACGCAGGGCTATAATTCAGGAATATTTTACTACAGTAGGAATTGTAAAAGGGAGTTGAGCATGGTGATCAGATAAATTTGGAATTTTAACCTGATAAGGAGGTTGGAGATCAGGACTCTAGTTATTTTTTTAATACATAGGAGAAGTCAAGCATGAAACAAAGTCATAATTGTTCTTTTCTTGCTAGAAGTATTAGGTGATCCTTTTTTCATTTTTTTCTGTTTGGTATAACCTACATTTGGCAGTTTATCTCTGTGTAATAGCCCTGCCCATCTTAGCCCATAGTTTGTATTCAAGGGTGGTTCCAACTCCGCTAAAGATAACCACTGCACTTGTCTCCCAAGTGCTACAATTAAAAAATTGTGACACTTCACCCGAGGCTTAAACTGCCTTGTATGTCAATTTAACCATTTGGCATTCCTATTATTTTGTAGTTCCATTACCATCCTTGCACCTTACTATAATCATATCTGGTTTCATAAAAAACAAAAACAAACAAAAAAAACAAAACAGACAAGTGTCCATTAACTAGAAAAGAATTGGACACTCATGTAGAATTCTCTCAAAAAATGTAAAAAAGACAAAATTCATAAACATAAACTACTATTATAACAATATAAAGAACTATGTAAACTTCTTCATAGGCCTATGTATGATACGAATATCACCTCTGACCCCACTGTAGAGAAGCTGGAACCTGTTCCAACAACATTTGGCAACTTTGAGGCAAACCAAGCTATGCTGCTGCATCTATTCCCCTGAAATTTCATTGTACTTTTATGTATCTCATAACAATTTTTGATTGTTTTAAAAATTTAAGAATTGACAGTTTGTCAATATTAATAACAAAATCATATTGTGTATGAGAAAATTAAAACTAACTTCAGATTCAAGTTTTGAAAAAGATGGAGTGTGTCAATTTCAAAGTGTATTTTCTGTGTCATTGCAGAGTATCGTAGCACTACATACATTGAAGCTTTTGCAGGTAATATGTTCAGATTATGCAGTATCAATTCACTTGTATTTATCAATTTGAAAAACCTGACAGCTTTTGCCTTAATTCTAAATAAGGAGTCAGTTTGTATTAAGGGATTCAGAGGTAGGGACTAATTTGCCTTAGGACCAGCCTTGTACACAAAGTGAGTTTGGGGACAGGCAGGGACACACAGGGAAACCCTTTCGAGTAAACAAACAGAAAAGGCACATACAGGGATAGAATAGGTGAAGACAACCAACTACAATACAATATGGAATAAAACTGTTTGTTTACTGTTTGTATGTGTGTGTGTGGCAGTGTGGGGTGGGTGTGGGTGTGTTTGTTTATGTTATGGGGAGAGAGAGACAGAAGCACAGATAGACAGAGACAGAGCAATAGAGTGATCACGTGTCAAAGTCAATTCAATTCCACTGTCCATCTTATTTATCAGGTTCACATTTATGAAGGTAAATCCTTTCTGCCACTGAGACTTACAGACTCTCTCACCTTTCCAGTGCTATTATGTAGTTGGACTTTCTTCTGATTTTCTTGGAACAATCCATCCCCAAATAATGACACAGACATTTCTAAATTATGAATGATTGGCCTTTAACTTAACCTTGTTCCCAACAATTTCCTATACCTTAACAAATGTCTATTAGCCTATTGTCTATTATTCTGTATTCGCAGCTCCTTCCTTGTCTTCCTGGCATGGGTTCAGGCCTAGATTCATTCCCCTGAGTTTTTCTCTCTCAGCCCAGCAATCCTGCCTAACCATTCCTTTTGAGCAATTGGCCGTTTAACTTTTTATTAAACCAATTAAGGGCCTTAGGCAGGCAAGGCAAAAGCACTCCATTTTCACATAATGATCAAATGTCCCACAAGTTTAACTTTTAATCATCCCCTTCTCTAGATTTAGCAGATTTTGCTTGATCTCAGGTCCTTCGTGTTTGTGTAATACTTTATTGACTGAGATACCTACTCAGGCCCTATTTTTCTTTGTTGGTAATAGAGGCTGAACTTAAATCTCTTAGTATCAGGAACTGAGACACTAGCCAATAACCCCTAATTATAGCCCATAATTTACTACTTTTTAATTTAGAAACAAAATCTACCTCAATTTTTATGTGAGTAAGAAATGTAATAAAAATTAATTTTGTCTCAGAATGCATAGCACTAGCCATTTTAACTAAACTAATGCTTATTTATGTTAACAATATAAAATTTTATTCCTGAGATGATCATGGTGTTTCATGCCTTTGAACCCAGGACTCAGGAGCCAAAAGCATGAATCTCAATGAATTCCAGGCCAGTCACAGATACATAATGAGCCCTTTCTTAAAAACACAACAATGGAAGAGACAGAAGACTAAAAGTTGAAGCACACTGACTGTACTTACAGAGGATATGAGTTAATCCCCACTAACCAGATGGTAGCTCACGACCATCTACAATCAGATCTGTTGCCCTCTTCTTTTCTACCAGCAGACATTCAAGTAGGGTACTACATATGACAAAATAACTTTTAAAAATGAAATAAAATGTCCTACTGGTTACTTGAAACCCATCACTGGGCCCTGCTAGAGTTCCCTCAGCTAAAGACCGCCAAATACTTGTTAGATCCCCATATCCTCTTGGGAACATCCTGAGTCCATGCATGCCGGATATTTTTTAAAATTAGGTTCATGATTTTTTACATGTAGATCCTTGTTCTCATATCTCCCTCAATTCCTTCCCTTTCCTCTTATCATCTGTTGCCCCCTCACATTCACCCTGACCACCCCAAGCCATCCTATTTCACCCACAATCAACACATAGGGCTAGGCCATCCAAGTGGGGTCATGTATTTCTGACAGCGCATTTGAAGTGTTGATTAGAATGTCTCTTCTATGTCTAGGTTTAGGGGGTATCCCTGGATTGGGGGAATGTGTCCTCAAGGTCCTTTTGCGCACTCAGGAATACATCCAGGTCCCACTGTCTGAACTCCATTAGACAGCTCACACCTTCTAGCTGATACCCATCTCAGTGGTCTGAGTCAGCTCCATGCTCGATCTCACAGCTACTGGGGTCTGGGGTCCTATTAGCTCCTTCCTTCATCAGGTCAGCTGTCTCAACGTGTTTCTGCAACCTCATCATGTCCTCTTCTCTCTCTGCATCTGGATTCTAGTTAGACGCAGTGTTTACTTCTTGAGTGTTTGCTTCTTGCTTTCTACAGAGAGTAGATGAGTGGCTCCATGTAGCGCTCGAGTTAGTTGCTGATCTCATTTTTCAGGGAAGGTCAATAATGGAAGCCTTTCCACTGTTGCTCAGTTTGTTAGTTGGAGTCAGTCTTGTAGGTCTCTAGATATAACTTTAGGTTCAATTTTTCTCTTCAAACCAATAATGACTTGCTCTTTTATGTTCTCTCCCTCTCTACCATGTTCTACTTTTGTGCTCAAGTTACCTCATTCATGATTGCTTCTTCAATTACTATCCACTGGCCTGTGCATTTCCAGATTCCATTTTTTCTGTAGATTAGTAGTCCATTGTGTAGATGTGCCACAAGTTCTTTATCCATTCTTCAGTTGAGAGGCATCTGGGTAGATTCTAGGTTCTTGCTATTACAAATAATGCTGCTATAGGTATAAATAAACAAGCATTTTTTGCTGCATGAATGTCGATGATTTGGGTATATAACTGTGAGGGGGATTGCTAGGTCCTGTGGTAAACCAATTCCCATCTTTCTTGAGGAACTGCCATAGCTATCTTGAAAATGGCTGTACAAGTTTGAACTCCCAAAATCAGTGGAGGAGTGTTACCCTTCTACACATCCTGTCCAGCAGTAGTCAGGAGCCAAAAGCATGAATCTCAATGAATTCCAGGCCAGTCAAAAATACATAATGAGTCCTTTTCTTCAAACACAGCAATGGAATGTTTATATGGCTAAAAGTTCAAGCACACTGATTGTACTTTTAGAGGATATGAGTTACTTCCCAACAATCAGATGGTAGTTCACAACCGTCTACAATGAGATTGTTGCTCTATCTTTTCTTACCAGAGATATTCAAGTAGGATACTACACATGATAAATAATTTTTTAAAATGAAATAAAACGTCCTACTCGATACTTGAAACCCATCACTGGGCCTCTCCTAGAGTTCCCTCAACTAAAGACCTCAAGATCTCTTTTAGATCCACTATCTCTCATGGGCAATGCCTCTGAGCCCCTGCATACTGAATTTTTTTCAAATGGATTATTGCTTGTTTACTTGTCGATTCCTATCACTCACTCCCTACCATTTCTCGCCTACATTCTGTTCCCTTCTCTTGCACCCCGACCAACTCCCTCCCATTCACCCCCTCTCTCCCCAGATGGGGCTATGACATCCAGGTAGGGTCATGTATTGGTGACAATGAGAGTTCTGTTTATGGTATGGTTAGAGTTAGGGTGAGCATTATGGTTGGTGGTAGCGTTAGGGTTGGGTTCCTGAAGCCCAGGAAAGGAGTGAGAGCCCATGACGAAGATAACAGGTCAGAAAAGTAAACTTCAGATGGGAGAGAGTTTACCCTTAGCTGTCTATGTAATTATTTGGGACATTTGCTGAGCAATCAGTGGGATAAGAGATGTTGGAAGAAACATCTGAGGCACCCATAAATGATGTGACCCAACGCCACCTCTACCAGAGGTCAACACCTCTACCAGAGATGATTGAAAAGGAGTAGGGCCCTGCTGACATCATGCACCTGGGCTTGCCCAAGGATCCAGAGCTCTTTTTGGGATTGTACTGCAGTGAAGCAATGGGGAAATATGGGTATGAGCAAGATTGTGTAAACTGATGGACTACCTGTGAGGTCTAGACAGAGAGGGGAAACTTTGGAAAACACGGAGGGCCAGAATCAGGGTTTGTTGAGACAGCAGAACCTGGAGCCCATGAGACAGAAAGGTGAAACAGGAGCCCAGGTCTGAAGAAGGCTCATGGGTTTCCCATCCTGTAGTGCTGAGTATTTGTTCAAGGTATGGAGTCACCTTTGATACTGGTGAACTTCCTGGTAGAGGATGAGGAGCTGTAGATTTGGAGAACACTGACATGCCCTTGGTCAGCACCCAAAGAGGAAGCAGAGGCAACGAGCAAGTCCTATCCTTTTCTGAGGAAGCAGTGCAGCATGTAAAGTAGGCTCCATCACACACAGCTGCCTGCAGTCCAAGTACAGAGAGGAATGCTGCATGCCAGGCGCACACACTGAACGTCCAGGCCAAGACTGCCTTGGTGGAAATTGTACAAGGATGTTCTGTGTTCTTCCCAGTCCACACACAGAAGCCACCAGCTACAAGTGGCTAAATGTTTGTCATGATAAACAGTCAATTCCAGGCTCTTTCTTGACAAAAAATAGGCTTTAGCTGCAAGTTTGTGGTGTTGAGGAACACTTTGCAAGTGAAATTCCAGCATGAAGATGCGCAGGTACACTAGGTACTTTAGTGAGAGGCTACTTGGATGTAAGACTGCAAATCCTGGAGACGGTAAGGATGTGGGCAGCTTCGGAAAAGGTCAGGGTTCCTAGTGTGAGACATTTGACCCAGGAAATACACGAGAAGAGCCATTTTTAAATTCTTAATATTTATCTAAAATACATAATAAAAACTATAGCTTCATATACATAGTAGTATCAAAGTTTCAGTTTTACTTTCCAAAATTTTTATTTAATAAATGAGACAGGAGCCTTCAGAACCCAGGAGAGGGTATCAGGTCTCCTGTTAAAAGAATTACAGATAGTTGTGACCCAACATGTGGGTGGTAGGAATTGAACCGGGCCTGCACTTAACTGTAAGGTGTTTGGTTTTTCTGCCCGCCTCCGCCCGGTCTTGTCCTGTCTCTGCGCCAGCCCCAAATAACACACAGAGAGACTTGTATTTGATCAATACTGCTGGGTCTGGTTACTTTTTTTCTTATTGGCTAGCTCAGTTCTAATTATTAACCCATTTCCTGTTGATCTATGTATTTTCACATGGCCTTCTCTTACCGAAGAGGCGGCTGGCATCCAGCTCTCTCCAGATTCTCCATCTTGACTCCTCCTTACTACTTCCTATTTTCTCCTTGTCTCCTAGTCCCTCCTATCTTTCTTTCCTATTGGCCAAAAGTGCTTTATTATTAACCAGTATGAGAAACATATACAGAATGACATCTCCCATCACTTAACCACTGAGCCAGCCCTTGGTGCCCGTGCCCTGCAGAGCTGCATTTGTTCTGAAAAGTGAATCCTATGTGTGCTTTGGGACTGTTGCTGATATGTCTTATCTGGCCTTGGAGGTAGGTTTCTCACCTTGAATCAAAATGCTGTGGATTTTTAGATTTCAGAGTGTAAAACTCTGTTTTCTAGACCCAGGTATGCAAGGCTCAAATTCCTCATGGCTTAATTTTAAAAAAAATTCCTCAAAAGCTTCAAAACAAACTAAGGAGTTTCGACTTTATCTTGTGGGGAACTAGAAGCTCAAGAGCATAGTTATGTAGCAATGGAAATCACCAAGTTGAGCAAATGATTGAAAGCTGCATGGCCTTCGTATTAATAAGGTAAGAATATAGAATACCGGGATGCACTTATTGGCCCACACCCATGCAGTCATGGCCCCCTCTTTCTCCTCTTTAGGAAAGTGCATAAATGAACTTCAGTGATGCGATTGTCATAGATGGCTATGAAAGTAAAGTTGAAGAAAGGGTTCTCCCACAAGCCAGAATAGGGCTGCTCTGAGCACTATACCCGTCTGAAACCCTCAAAACCACCCAACAGAGAAACAAAACCTCAAAGAGCTGAATTTGCACTACTGCCCAATCCTCTACAGAGCTCTGAGTAACCAGTTAGGGCATATGGAGGGCTTTTGAGAAATTTATTTATTAAAACACAGCCCATGTTGAGTGACTAAGTTATTGTATAAATTATCTAAAGCAGAAGCAGCAATGTTAAGAATCATTTCCAGTTATCTCGCTTCTCTTTAGTATCAGCTAAGGTCTTGTGGCTACACATGTCACTGTACATGCATGGTGAGAGTGCATCATGTGGTTTGCCACTAAATATCTTCTCCCTTATCCGCACTCCGGTGTTAAGGTGGAAGCTCAAAATAGACTAAATTTGAGGTGGACATCTACAGAAACCACAAGTGATGAGAGATTCCTTCGCTTATGTTACACATCTGTCAGTCTAACATTAATGTTCACTCACTGCATCACATCTCAGTGCAGAGGTCTCACGACCACACTCTTTGTAAATGTAATAGTCCATCACTCAATGAATCAGCTCACATAAAAGTTACCAAGTTCATATTTAGGGGTGGTGTGATGATCTGTCTACTTTATGAGTATTTTCTCCGACTCAAAGATTCTTTATACCACTTTAATTTCACACACACACACACACACACAGACACACACACACACCACAGAGACACAAAGGCAGAGAATTTCACTTACTGAGCCTCAAATATTGGGATGGCTTCTCAAGGCAGCTAAGACCAGATGCTGACCTGGTCCCTAGTGTAAGGACTAAAAGAAGTAGCACTGCCACCATTGTACCAACAAATGCCATGGTAACTGTCCTGAGCATCTTTCTGAGGTGTCCAGTTCCTAAGTATATCACTATGTGACTAAGAACCCTACAGGAGAACTAATTTGTGATACCCAAAACATAAGTACATAGCTGGAGGCAGCAACAGCTGTTTGATCCAAACTATTCACCATCATGCCCTTAGATAGAAACTCTACCTGGAGGGCTGTGGCTGGAGATGGCTCATTGGGTAAAAGGTCAGGGACAGTGGCACATGACTATTTCTCCAAATACAGAGGAGAGGGACATTATGGAGACAGGAGGATCTCTGCAGTGCATTAACCAGCCAGCCTAGCAGAACTTTTGGTGATCCATGTTCATTGGAGCTGCAAGTTTCTAGACAGTAACTCAATCACTGCTGAGATTTTACTGCTAAGTGTTTGACTCCTCAGTAATAGCTTCATGACCTTGGACTCTGAGAAGCAAGAAGTTCAGATTTTTGTTGTTCTTTGGGTTTTTTGGTTTTGTTTTTGTGTTTTTGAGACATGATCCTATGTAATCACTATGTTCAACCAGGTTGATCTCGAAATCACAGATTCTCCTGTCTCTCATGTGCTAGAATTAAAGACATCCACTAATATCCTGGTAGGAAAAGAGTGTGTAAAGTAAGACATGAGGGAAAAAAGGTCATGAAAGCAAACTTAAAAATATTGATAGATTAGTTTGTTTTTAATATTTATTTTTATGTGTGTGTGTATGTAAAATCACACATAGGTGCTCCTCCCCAAAAAAAAAAAAAAAAAAAAAAAAGCCATCAGATTCCCTACAACACCTCGGAGTTACAGATGCAAAGTGATCTCACCCTGTGGAGGCTGGAAACCAAACGCTAATCTTTCTACATTTTGTTACTTTTTGAGACAGGGTCTCTTTTAACAGGCTAGCCTTGAAGGGTGCTGCAGCTGTGTAGCTGAGGATGACCTTGAACCTCTGATCTTCCTGCCTCTACCTCTCAAATACTGGGATTATAGGTAAACACCACAATACATACCTAGGTTTCTGGAGAGCCTGTGACAGAGCCCAGGGTCTCATGCATGTTAGGCAAGCTTCTCTCTAAACACTGAGCTACATACATCTCCATCACAAATTGAACTTTCTGGAAAGTTAAGAATTCTCTCCAATAGAAGACACCTAAAATTGGCCAGAAAGGCAACACAATAAGAAATGAAACTGCTGGTATATCCAGCAGACATAGGGCCTGGTAGCCAAAGCAGGGAACAAGTGCAAACCAGTAGAAAAAGACAGCCCAGTAAAAACCGATCAAGGGCTCAGGCAGACATTTCAGAAAACCGCGGGCCTTTCATGGCCCAGTGAGCAAGTGGAAAGGTTGCAGACTTGTCAGTTGTCAGGGAAAACAACAGGCAAATGGAACCATCAGTGCACAGTTATAAGTCTACACAAAAATGTAAAAGATTAATGGCAGGGCCAGTGAAATGGCATGGTCACTTGCCTGGCTCCTACAAATTATGCCCTGACTTCCACTCCTGCTGGTGGGACCTGCTCCCAATAAATGCTTGTTTAAAACACATACACAGAGAGACTGGGGAGTGAAATAAGAGAGCAAAGAGTGAACATGCTAGAAGGTGCACACCAGTTCTGTCTATAGTAGCCACAAACTGGAACAACACAAATATCCATTAGCATTAGAGTTGAATTAGGCATGGGTGAGTGAAGAGGCCAAGGAGATGGAGAAGTTTATGGTCAAACTGAGGGCCTCACAGGTGCTATGGCAGTGCTCTGCTGTTAAGACTCCAAACTCAAACTCTCTGTGAAAAAGTCATTTGTCCTCTGTAGAGCACAGAGTCCCTGTATATAAGGTTCAAGGACTTATCCCTAAATTCTTCCCTCATCTCCTATTTAGGTGAATCCAGGTGGTGTGTACCAACTCTGCAGTGCCCCAGTAGATCAAAAGAAGGCAAGAACAAGGCATCCCTTTTAGCAATTAAACGCTCCTTCCATCTGAATGTCAGCCTCTGGCAGAGTGAGCTGTGATTTCCTGTTGCAAAGTGGTGCTTGACATACAAGTATTGCCTGGATGAATCCAAAAGAGGCTGATTAAATGCGATCCTTTCCCTGTGCTCTAAAGTCCACACCCACTGCCAAGGAGGGCTGCCTACTCCGCAGAGGCTCAGCAGGGTGGGTCTCCCTTACCCTCTGGCATGGGTGTTAATGAGATTAGCAATTAAAAGGCAGGCCAGCAGAGGGCAGACACCAGGAACTTACTGAGAGCCAGCTCAGGAAAAGGAGAAGGCATGGCCTCGGTGAGGCAACCAACTGCAGTTCCTGTTCGCTCTGCATCCCCATGCCATGGGCTTGGAAAGTGTGGTGTTTCCCTGCATCTGTGCCAGATAGTACATTGGAGTTGAGTGCCCACTAGCAGGATACAGGAGCTGCCTGGACGCCGGGGCAGTGATCCTTGATGTAAATTGGGTATATCACTTGTTCCGCAGGATATCCTAGGATGCCCTTACCTTCTGTTAAAAAGAGACATCCTGTCAAATGTGGGAGCCTGATTTGTTTTGACTCTGAACAGCCATCAGTAACCGATAAACAGGAAAGAGCTTGATCCTGTAGGCATTTGATAACCATTGCTCAAAAGCTATGATGGACATGGCTGTACTGGTCAAAGACTCTGACATGTTAACCTGGGGATGAAAGTAATTACAATAGCCCCCCATGCACTGGTGACCATGGGAGATTACTGGCTCAGGGCAGCCTACAGTGGAATGTCGGATGTCCAATGCCCACATGAATCACTGATGCACTACCTGCCATTCTTCTGCCTGAGAAGACTGATAAATAAGTAATTTGGGACTGTCATCACCTGCTGATTAAAGAGACAGGAGATTGCAAAGACCTTACAGTCTTCCCTCTGGCCGTGGAAACACTAACTTAGTCTACTGATGGGAACAGCTACCTTGTGAAAGGTAAAGAAAGGACTGGGACAAGGATGTGAATGAAACCTGCATGGTTTGAGCCAGCAGCCTGCCAGAAGGAACTCTCAGCATGAGAAGCTGAGCGCTTGGCCTTGGGCCACAGTGGCCTTGCAGCTGGCAAAAGAAAAGAAAATCTGTAAACCTGTACACGGTCAGCAGTTATGCTTTTTATAACTGTCCATGTGCACGGGGCTATCTGTGAAATGTATGCGACTGGCTAAGCTTTACTGTGAGCAAGTCTAGAGCTAGAGATGAGCTGACACCTGCATTCCTCCACATTTTCTCCTCCCCACTGTCCTCCTTGAGTTGCTGCTGTAATTCTCATTAGGGACAGTGACATTGAGCATAAGCCAAGTAAGCCCTTTCTGGTCTGCATTGTGTGTGGTCAGTGTTTTAGTTTTGTTTCACATGCTCACCAGAATGGTAAGATATGATTTTCTTTCTTTTCAACTCTGGTGTGAAGTAAATGTATGTTTTATTGTTTATTTTCATCTCATTTGTTCTTTTTCCAAGATAGGCTCTTAGCAATACAGTCCTTTGTGGCCTTGAACTTGTGACTCCTGTCTCAAGCTTCTGAGTACTGAGCAAGGCATGTACCATTCCACTGGTTTCTTATTCCACTAATTAAATATGACATGGTTACATTAAGTTTCTTTATGTATACTTATTTGTTTTGAAGCAGGGTCTTGCTTTGTAGCCAAGTCCAGCTTGGAGGTAGTAGCAGTCATCTGTCCATACTCCAAATGCTGCAAATTATAAACTTGCACTACACATAGTTACCTAAATGCATGTTTTTTGTAAAAAAAATTATATATGTTTAGGCTTAAATTTTGTGGTGTTCAAAACAAAGCTGGTGGGTATCTAAGACAGAGGAATGTGTTGTCTGTGTAGCAATGCAAATGTGGAAAGCATTCTAGTTGAAGGAGGGATATATATGGACAAATGTGTAAAGGCAGTTACCCTATTCACCCTGCTTTCAAATTTTTTTTTTTGTTTTACAGAGCATAATAATATTTTAACTTTAGAGAAATGTGGAGAGGCATTGGTGTTTTTTTGAAAGAGGGGGTTAGGAAACATTGAATAATTGATTAATTTGAAAACTACTTGCCTCAAAAGCCATGAAAACTCAGTCAATCCTCGCTACCCTGAAATTAATCCAGATCTTTTAGTTGTGTTATTATGCCTTTTAACTCAGTACTTTGGAGGCAGAGGCAGAGGCAGAAAGTTCTCCAAAGGCTAGTCAGCCTGTTGTACAGAGTAAGTTTTAAGACAAACAGGGCATCCTATATGAACCTTGTCTCCAGTGAAAAAACATAATGGTTGCATATACTTCTAACTTCAACATTGATAGGTGGAATGAGAAACTTCACCTCCAAAATACGAAAAAATAAGACAGCAGCTGAAGATAGGTTGAGCAGTTGCAGCATTTTCACTATTTTGCATAAGAGCAGGTTCCAGTTTCCAGCCCAAGGTAGTGGACTACAACTGTCCTGAACTGTTATTCCAGGGAAACCAGTTCTGACTTATGACTTCAGTGGTCACCAGGTTTTACAGTTAAAACACTTAAATACATGAAGGAAAGAATCTCATAGTCTTGTAAGTTAGGCTTTTATATCAAAAAACCCAGGTAGACAGTATCACCCCAAACTTGATTTCTGTCCTCCATTCCTTCTTTCATATATATGTCTGAGCTACCATCCACCACCAGAGAATAAATGCATACATAAGAGCCGAGTATATGTAGTGATACAAATAGTTGTTACCAGACAAACTTAAAACTTTGTGGCTCCTTTAATGATCAAACCTGTGTACCACTCAGCCATCCAGGATGATTCTGAAAGGGTGGGACACCAGGGAGATCTGAGTGATAATGTTGAGGTATCCATGTTCCAATTACGCATTAAAGTAGAAGCATACCAACAAATGTCTATAGATGGAATAACACTAGCAGTCAGACTGAGCCTTTCAAAGGTAAGGATAATTGATCCTTCAAGAAGACCATGACATTAGAGCATTTTCCCTTAAGTTATCATAAATGATGTGTAGATGTGCTAAAGTAAAAATATTTTTTTTTTTTTCTTAAACACTCAAGTTCACCATGTGAATTTAGGCAATATTATGAGAACCTTTTGAGTATACTAATCACATCTGTTTTCCTGAATATAAGTCAATTTTTAAACAATGATTAGTGAAACTTATTTTACAATATATAAATAATACTCACTCTACTGCCTTCTTTATATACTAGGAATGGGGCAGGATCTACTGTATTCATAGTAATGCGCAAAGAGGTGATCATGGGAATATTAGAGTAAGTACCTGTAAATTGAGTTCTGTATTGAAAGTGAAAAACTGCTGTGTTTATACTTGCAATACAGTTTTGCTGAGTACATATTGCTTTTGTCCCATTTGTGGGGATGGAATTACATTAAGATTGTTGTTAACCTGGAGCAGGGCAATAATTCAGGTGTGTTTTACTACAGTATAAATTGGAGCAGTCTCTATTTACTACCAAAATATTACACGAGGGCTATAATTCAGGGATATTTTACTACAGTAGGAATTGTAAAAGGAAGTTGAGCATGGTGACTGATACCTGTTGTTTAACCTGAAAAGGAGGTTGGAGTATCAGGACCCTGAGTTATTTCTTTGCCACATAGCAGAAGTCAAACATGAAACAAAGTCATAATTGTTCTTTCTTGCTAGAAGTATTAGGTGATCCTTTTTTTCAATATTTTCTGTTTGGCATAACCTACATTTTTGAGCAGTTTATCTCTGTGTATTAGCCCTGCCCATCTTAGCCCATAGTTTGTATTCAAGGGTGGTCTCCAACTCCAGGTAACCACTGCCCTTCTTGTCTCCCAAGTGCTACATTTAAAAATTGTTCCACCACCCAAGGCTTAATCTGCCTTGTATGTCAATTTAACCATTTGGCATTCCTATTATTTTGTAGTTCCATTACCATCCTTGCACCTTACTATAATCATATCTGGTCTCATAAAAAAAGAAAGAGAAAAGTCTCCATTAACTAGAAAAGAATTGGACACTCCAGTAGAATATCTCCAAAAAATGTAAAAAAAAAAAGAGAATTCTAAACATAAACTACTCTTATAACAATATGAGGAACTCTGTAAACTTCTTCATAGGCCTGTGTATGATGTGCATATCACCTCTGACCCAACTGTAGAGAAGCTGAACCTGTTCCAACAACATGTGGCAACTTTGAGGCAAACAAAGTTATGCCGCTGCATTCATTCCACCATAAAATTTGATTGGAATTCATGTATCTCATAATAATTTTGATTGTTTTAAAAGATTAAGAATGAACAGTTTGTCAATATTAATAAACATATCATATTGTGTATGAAAAAATTGGAACTAACTTCTGATTCAAGTTTGGAAAAAATGGAGTGTGTCAATTTCCAAGTGTATTTTCTGTGTCATTGCAGAGTTTGTGGCATTACATACGTTGTTTTTGCAGGTAATATGTGTTCAGATTATGCCGTATCAACTCACTTGTATTTATCAATTTGAAAAACCTGACAGCTTTTGCCTTAATTCTAAATAAGGAGCCAGTTTGTATTAAGGGATGCTGAGGTATGGCATCACCTTTCAGTTTTTGACCTGCCTTGTACACAGAGTGAGTTTGGGGTCAGGTAGTGATACACAGGGAAACCCTTTCTCGAGTAAACAAACAGAAAGGGACAGAATATGTGAAGACACCCAACCATAATATAATATGGAATAAATTCAGTTTGTTTACTGTGTGTATGTGTGTGTGTGTGGGTGGGTGGGTGTGGGTGTGTTTGTTTATGTTATGGGGAGAGAGAGACAGAAGCACAGATAGACAGAGACAGAGCAATAGCGTGATTCACGTGTCAAAGTCAATTCAATTCCAATTGTCCATCTTATTTATCAGGTTCACATTTATGAAGGTGAACCTTTCTGCCACTGAGACTCTGTACATAGATCTCTCTCACCTTCCAGTGCTAGCCGTAGTTGGACTTTCTTGTCAGATTTTCTTTGGAACAATCCATCCCAAATAATGACACAGACATTTCTAAATTATGAATGATTGGCCTTTAACTTAACCTTGTTCTAAATAATTTCTATACCTTAACAAATGTCTATTAGCCTATTGTCTATTATTCTGTATTCGCAGCCCTTCCTTTGTCTTCCTGGCATGGGTTCAGGCCTAGATCTGACTCCCTGAGTTTTCTCTCAGCCCAGCAATCCTGCCTAACCATTCCTTTGAGCAATTGGCCGTTTAACTTTTATTAAACCAATTAAGGGCCTTAGGCAGGCAAGGTAAAAAGCACCCTATTTTCTACATAATGATCAAATGTCCCACAAGTTTAACTTTTTAATCATCCCCTTCTAGATTTAGCATTTTGCCTGTCTCAGGTCCTTCGTGTTTGTACTTTATTGACTGAGATACCTACTCAGGCCCTATTTGCTTTGTTGGTAATAGAGGCTGAACTTAAATCTCTTAGTATCAGGAATTCTAGACACTATTAATAACCCCTAATTATAGCCCATAATTTACTACATTTTAATTTAGAAATAAAAATCTACCCTCAATTTGTATGAATAAGAAATGTAATAAAAATTAGTATTGTCTCAGAATGCATAGCACTAGCCATTTTAACTAAACTAATGCTTATTTATGTTAACAATATAAAATTTTATTCCTGAGATGATCATGGTTGTCAGTGCCTTTGAACCCAGGACTCAGGAGCCAAAAGCATGAATCCCAATGAATTCCCAGCCTTGTCACAGATACATAATGAGTAGCCCTTCTTAAAAAACACAACACTGGAAGAGACAGAAGACTAAAAGTTGAAGCACACTGACTGTACTTACAGAGGATATGAGTTAACTCCCACCAACCAGAGGGTAGCTCACTGACCATCTACATCAGTTCTTGTTGTCTCTCTTTTTCTCTACCAGCAGACATTCAAGTATGGTACTACATATGACAAAATAACTTTTAAAAATGAAATAAAATGTCCTACTAGTTACTTGAAACTCCATCACTGGGCCTCTGCTAGAGTTCCCTCAGCTAAAGACCGCCAAATACTTGTTAGATCCCCATATCCTCTTGGGAACATCCTGAGTCCATGCATGCTGATATTTTTTAAAATTAGTTCATGATTTTTACATGTAGATCCTGTTCCCTATATCTCCCTCACCTCTTTCCTTCCTCTATCATCTGTTGCCCCCTCACACCCACCCTGACCACCCTGCCATCCTATTCACCCACAATCAACACATAGGGCTAGGCCATCCTGGCAATGGGTGTATTTCTGACAGCGCATTTGAAGTGTTGATTATTAGGAATGTCTCTTCGATGTCTAGGTTTAGGGGGTATCCCTTGGATTGGGGGAATGTGTCCTCAAGGTCCTTTGCAGCACTCAGGAATATACATCCAGGTCCCACTGTCTGAACTCCAGCAGACAGCTCACACCTTCTAGGCTGATACCCATCTCAGGGGTCTGAGTCAGTTCCATGCTGGATTCAAGGCCATCAGTCTGGGGTCCTATTAGCTCCTCCTTCATCAGGTCAGTTGTCTCACGTGTTTCTGCAACTCGATATTGTCCTTTCTCTCTCTGCATCTGGATTCTAGTTAGATGCAGTGTTTACTTATGGGTGTTTGCTTCTGTTTTCTAAGCAGAGACTAGAGCATGGCTCCATGTAGCGCCTTCGAGTTAGTTGCTGATGTCATTTTCAGGAAGGTCAATAATGGAAGCCTTTCCACTGTTGCTCAGATTGTTAGTTGGAGTCAGTCTTGTAGGACTCTAGATATAACTTTAGGTTCAATTTTCTTCAAACCAATAATGACTTGCTCTTTATGTTTCTCCCTCTCTACCATGTTCTACTTTTGTGCCTGGGTTACCTCATTCATGATTGCTTTCAATTACTATCCACTTGCCTGTGCATTTCCAGATTCCATTTTTTCTGTAGATTAGTAGTCCATTGTGTAGATGTGCCACAGTTCTTTATCCATTCTTCAGTTGGGAGGCATCTCTGCAGATTCTAGGTTCTTGCTATTACAAATAATGCTGCTATAGGTATAAATAAACACATTTTTGGTTGTATGAATGTGGATAATTTGGGTATATAACTGTGAGGGGGATTGCCAGGTCCTGTGGTAAACCAATTCCCATCTTTCTGAGGAACTGCCATAGCTATCTTGAAAATGGCTGTACAAGTTTGAACTCCCAAAAATCATGGAGGAGTGTTACCCTTTCTACACATCCTGTCCAGCAGTAGTCAGGAGCCAAAAGCATGAATCTCAATGAATTGGTGTGCCAGTCAAAAGTACATAATGAGTCCTTTTCTTCAAACACAGCAATGGAATGTTTATATGGCTAAAAGTTCAAGCACACTGATTGTACTTTTAGAGGATATGAGTTACTTCCCAACAATCAGATGGTAGTTCACAACCATCTGCCAATGAGATTGTTGCTCTCATCTTTCTACCAAGAGATATTCAAGTAGGATACTACACATGATAAATAATTTTTTAAAATGAAATAAAACGTCCTACTGGATACTTGAAACCCATCATCAGCCTCTGCTAGAGTTCCCTCATCTAAAGACCTCAAGATCTCTTTTAGATCCACTATTCCTCATGGGCACGTTCTCTGAGCCCTGCATACTGAATTTTTTTTCAATGATTATTGTTTATTTTACTTGCTCGATTCCTATCACTCACTCCCTACTCATTTCTCATCTTACATTCTGTGCCCCTTCTCTTGCACTCCCGACCAACTCCCCTCCCATTCACCCCCTCTCCCCAGATGGGGCTATGACATCCTTTTAGGGTCATGGCTTTTTGACAATGAGAGTTCTATTTAGGGTATGGTTAGAGTTAGGGTGAGCATTATGGTTGGTGGTAGCGCTAGGGTTGGGTTCCTGAAGCCCAGGAAAGGAGTGAGAGCCCATGCCAAGATAACAGGAAAGGAAAGCAATTTGTGATGGGAGAGAGTTTACCCTTAGCTGTCTATGTAATTATTTGGTACCTTTGCTGAGCAATCAGTGGGATAAGAGAGTGGGAAGAAACATTTGAGGCACCCATAAATGATGTGACCCAGCACCACCTCTACCAGAGGTCAACACCTCTACCAGAGATGATTCATAAAGGAGTAGGGCCCTGCTGGGACATCTGAAGCCATCTCGGCTTGCCTGGTATCCAAATCTGGGGTTTAGAACGGCAGAAGTGCAACAGGATTAATGTGAGGGTTGGCGTACCAAAACTGGGATGGACACCTAAAGAGTTCTGATTAAAGAGAGGGTAACATTGAAAAAACATGATGGCCAGAAATCATGTTTCAAGAGACAGGCAGAACCTGAGCAGAGACAGAAAAGAGAACAGGTGACCATCTGCTGAGGCATATGGTTTTCCTAATCTGTAAGGCTTCCCATCAAGGGATGGAGTCGCTCCTTTGATACACATGTGAACTTCCTGGCAGAGGATGAGGAGTTCCAGCTCTGGAGAACCCTGACATGCCCTTGGTCAGCACCCAAAGAGGAAGAAGAGGCAAGGAGCAAGTCCTATCCTTTTTCTGAATAAGCAGTGCAGTATGCAACATAGGGCTCCATCCCACACAGCTGCCTGCAGTCCAAGCATAGAGAGGAATGCTGCATGCCAGGCATTATCACTGAACTTCCAGGCCAAGACTGCCCTTGTGGAAATTGTACAAGGATGTTCTGTGTCTTCCCAGTCCACACACAGAAGCCACTAGCTACAAGTGGCTAAATGATTGTCATGATAAACAGTCAATTCCAGGCTCTTTCTTGACAAAAAATAGGCTTAGCTGCAAGTTTGTGGTGTTGAGGAACACTTGGCAAATGAAATTCCACATGAAGATGCTATGTACACTAGGTACTTTAGTGAGGCTACCCTGGACGTAATATCAAAATCCTGGAGACGGTAAGGATGTAAGAAGCCTAAAAGGTCAGGGTTCCTAGTGTGAGACATATGACCCAGGAAATACAGGAGAAGAGCCATTTTAAATCTTAATATTTATCTAAAAATACATAATAAAAACTATAGCTTAATATACATAGTAGTATCAAAAAAACAGTTTTACTTTCCAAAATTTTTATTTAATAGAAATGAGACAGGAGCCTTCAGAACCCAGGAGAGGGTATCAGGTCTCCTGTTAAAAGAATTACAGATAGTTGTGACCCAACATGTGGGTGCTAGAATTGAACCGGGCCTGCACTTAACCACTGAGCCAGCCCTTGGTGCCCCAAGCCCTGCAGAGCTGCATTTGTTCTGGAAAAGTGAATCCTAGGTGTTCCCTTGGGACTGTGGCTGATATGTCTTATTCAACCCTGGAGGTAGGTTTCTCACCTGAATCAAAATGCTGTGGAATTTTAGATTTCAGAGGTAAAACCTCTGTTTTCTAGAACCCAGGTATGCAAGGCTCAAATTCCTCAGGGCTTAATTTTTAAAAAAAAATTCCTCAAAGCTTTCCAAATAAACTAAGGAGTTTCGACTTTATCTTATGGGGAACTAGAAGCTCAAGAGCACAGTTAGGTAGCAATGGAAATCACCAAGTTGAGCAAATGATTGAAAGCTGCATGGCCTTCGTATTAATAAGGTAAGAATATAGAATACCGGGATGCACTTTATTGGCCCACACCCATGCAGTCATGGCCCTCTTTCTCCTCTTTACGAAAGTGCATAAATGGAATCTCAGTGTTGCGATTGTCATAGATGCTATGAATGTAAACGAAGAAAGGGTTCTCCCACAAGCCAGAATAGGCTGCCTGAGACCATAGCTTGTCTGAAAACCTCAAAAACCACCCAACAGAGAAACAAACCTCAAAGAGCTGAATTTGCATCACTGCCCAATCCCCTACAGAGCTCTGAGTAAATAGTTAGGGGCATATGAGGGTTTTTGAGAATTTGTTTTATTAAATACAGCCCATGTTGAGGACTAAGTTATTGTATAAATTATCTAAAGCAGAAGTAACAAACAAAAATCATTTCCCAGTTATTCGGCTTCTCTTTAGTATCAGCTAAGGTCTTGTGGCCACACATGTCACTGTACATGCATGGTGAGAATGCAAATACATGATTTGCTTCTTCAACATCTTCTCCCAACCGTACCCGGTGATAAGGTGGAAGTCAAAATGTAGACTAAATTTGAGGTATTAGCACAGAAATTAACAAGCAGATGAGAGATTCTTCTGCAAAAAGTTAATATACATCTGTCAGTCTAACATTAAAGTTCACTCACTGCATCACTCATTCATTGCAGAGGTCTCCTACGACCACACTCTTTGTAAATGTAATAGTCCATCACTCAATGAATCAGCTCACATAAAAGTTACCAAGTTCATATTTAGGGTGGTGTGATGATCTGTCTACTTTATGTGCATTTACTGGACTGGGTGATTTCTTATACTACACTCACCCCCCCCACACACACACACACACTACAGAGACACAAAGGCAAAGAGAATTTCCTATTACTGAGCCTCAAATACTGGGATGGCTTCCTAAGGCAGCTAAGACCAGATGCTGACCTGGTCCTAGTGTAAGGACTAAAAGAAGGGCACTGCCACCATTGTACCTCAACAAATGCTATGGTAACTGTCCTGGAGTATCTTTCTGAGGTGTCCAGTTCCTATATATCAATATGTGACTAAGAACCCTACAGGAGAACTAATTTGTGATACACAAACATAAGTACATAGCTGGAGGCAGCAACAGCTGTTTGATCCAAACTATTCACCATCATGCCCTTAGGGTAGAAACTCTACCTGGAGGGCTGTGGCTGGAGATGGCTCATTGGGTAAAAGGTCACTTGACAGTGGCATGACTATTTCTCCAAATGCAGAGGAGAGGGACATTATGGAGACAGGAGGACTTCTGCGCATTAAACCAGCCAGCCTGGCAGAATCCTTGTGATCCAGGTTCATTGAAGGGCAGTTTCTAGGCAGTAACTCGTTCACTGCTGAGATTAGCTTTGCTAAGGGTTTGACTCCTCAGTAATAGCTTCATGACCTTGGACTTGAGAAGCAAGAAGTTCGGATTTTTGTTGTTCTTTGGTTTTTTTGGTTTTGTTTTTGTGTTTTGAGAGGTGGATCTGTGTGTAATCACTATGTTCAACCAAGTTGATCTCTGAAATCACAGATTCTCCTGTCTCTCTAGTGCTAGAATTAAAGGTATCCACTACTATCCTGGTAGGAAAAGACTGGGGTAAAGTAAGACATGAGGGGAAAAAGGTCATGAAAGCAAAACTTTAAAAATATTGATAGATTAGTTTGTTTTTTACATTTATTTTTTTTTGTGTGTGTATGTAAAATCACATAGGTGCCCTCCCAAAAAAAAAAAAAAAAAAAAAAAAAAAAAAAAAGCCATCAGATCCCCTACAACACCTGAGTTACAGATGGTAGTGAGCTCACCCTGTGGAGGCTGGAAACCAAACTCTCTAATCTTTCTGCTTACTTGGTTACTTTTTGAGACAGGGTCTCCAATAACAGGCTAGCCTTGAAGTTGCTATGTAGCTGTGTAGCTGAGGATGATCTTGAACTCTGATTCTCCTGCCTCTACCTCTCAAATACTGGGATTATAGGTAAACACCACCATACATACCCAGTTTCTTGAGAGCCAGGAATGTAGCCCAGGGTCTCATGCATGTTAGGTGCAAGTCTTCTAAACACTGGTTAAGAGAGCACTCTTATCACAAATTGAACTTTCTGGAAGTTAAGAATTCTCTCCAATAGAAGACATCAAAATTGGCCAGAAAGGCAACACAATAAAAAATGAAACTCCCCCCCCCCCCCCTACATAGGGCATGTAGCCAGCAGGGAAACAAGTACAAACCAGTAGAAAAAGACAGCAGCCCAGTAAAAACCATCAAGGCCTAGGGAGTATCAAAAACCGCGGGCTCTTTTGATGGCCCAGTGAGCAAGTGGAAAGGTTGCAGACATGTCAGTTGTCAGGGAAAACAACAGGCAAATGGAACCATCAGTGCACAGTTATAAGTCTACACAAAAATGTAAAAGATTAATGGCAGGGCCAGTGAAATGAGAGCGGGTCAGGTTTGCCTGGTCTCCTACAAATTGTCTCTGACTTCCACTGTGCTAAGTGGGACCTGCTCCCAATAAATGCTTATTTAAAACACATACACAGAGAGACAGGGGGAGTGAAATAAGAGAGAAAAGAGAAACATGCTAGAAGGTGCACACTAGTTCTGTTCATAGTAGCCACAAACAAAAACAACACAAATATCCATTAGCATTAGAGTGGAATTAGGCATGGGTGAGGAAGAGACCAAGGAGATGGAGAAGCTTAGGGTCAAACTGAGGGCCTCACAAGTGCTATGGCAGTGCTCTGGCTGTTCTGCTTCCAAACCCAAACTCGGTGCAAAAGTCATTTGTCCTCTGTAGAGCGCAGAGTCCTGTATATAAGGTTCAAGGACTTATCCCTTAAATTGTTCCCTAATTTCCTATTTAGGTGAACTAGGTGGTGTGTACCAATCAAAGTGCCCCAGCAGATCAAAAGAAGGCAAGAAACAAGGCATCCCTTAGCACCAACGTTCCTGCTATCTAAATGCTGGGGCTCTAGTGTGAGAGAGCTGTGTTTTCCCTTGTTGCATGCGGTGCTTGACATACAAGTATTGCCATGGATGAATCCAAAGAGGCTGATTAAATGTGATCCTTTCCCCTGTGCTCCAAAGTCCACGTTCCACTGCCAAGAGGGCCGCTTACCTGCAGAGGCTCAGCAGTGTGGGTCTCCCCCTTACCCCCTCTGGCAGGTGTTAATGAGATTAGCAATTAAAAGGAAGGCCAGCAGAGGGCAGACACCAGGACCTGACTGAGAGCCAGCTCAGGAAAATGGAGAAGGCATGGCCTCAGTGAGGCAACCAGCTGCAGTTCCTGTTTGCCTGCATCCTTCTTATGCCATGGGCTTGGAAAGTGTGGTGCTTCCTGCACCAGTGCCAGGAGGCACATTGGAGTTGAGTGCCCACTAGCAGGATACAGGAGCTGCCTGGACGTGCCGGGGGCAGTGATCCTTGATGTGGGTCGGGTTTATCACTTGTTCCTAGATATCCTAGGATGCCCTTACCTTCTGTTAAAAAGAGACATCCTGTCAAATGTAGGAGCCTGGATTTGTTTTGACTCTGAACAGCCATCAGTAACCGATAAACAGGGAAAGAGCTTGATCCTGTAGGCAGTGGATGGTCTGGCTGTTCAAAAGCTATGATGGACATTGCTGTACTGGTCAGAGACTCTGACATGTTAACTTTCGGACAGAAAAGTAATTACAATAGCCCCCATGCACTGGTGACCAGGAGAGCATTGTCATGTAGCCCACAGAACAATGGATGTCCAATGCCCACATGAATCACTGATGCACTACCTGCCATTCTTCTGCCTGAGAAGACTGATAAATAAGTAATTTGGGGACTGTCATCACCTGCTGATTAAAGAGGCAGGAGATTGCAAAGACCTTTACAGTCTTCCCTGGCCGTGGAAACACTAACTTAGTTCACTGATGGGAACAGTTACCTTGTGAAAGGTAAAGAAAGGACTGGGACAAGGATGTGAATGAAACCTGCATGGTTTTTGCTTAGCAGCCTGCCAGAAGGAACCTCAGCATGAGAAGTTGAGCTCTGGCCCAACACAGGCCTCCAGCTGGCAAAAGAAAAGAAAAAAAATCTGTAAACCTGTACACGCAGAAGTTATGCTTTATAACTGTCCATGTGCACGGGGCTGTCTGTAAACAAAGGGGACTGGCTAAGATTTACTGTGAGCAAGTCAGAGAGCGAGAGATGAGCTGACACTGTATTCCTCCACATTTTCTCCCCACTGTCCTCTTGGAGTCGCTGCTGTAATTCTCATTAGGGACAGTGACCGGGAGCATAAGTTGAAAGTAAGCCCCTTTCTGGCCTGCATTGTGTGTGGTCAGTGTTTTAGCACAGCACCACATGCTCACCAGAATGGAAAGATATCATTTTCTTCTTTTCACCTGTGGTGAAATAAATGTATGTTTTATTGTTTATTTTCATCTCATTTGTTCTTTTTTCCAAGATAGGCTCTAAAGCAATACAGTCCTTTGTGGTCTTGAACTTGTGACTCCTGTCTCAAGGTTCTGAGTACTGAGCAAGGCATGTACCATTCCATTGGTTTGTAATTTTCACTAATTAAATATGACATGGTTACATTTAAGTTTTTTTGCGTATACTTACTTGTTTTGAGGCAGGGTCTTGCTTTGTAGCCAAGGCCAGTTTGAGGTAGTAGCAGTCATCTGTCCATACTTCCAAGTGCTGCAATTATAAACTTGCACTACACATAGTTACCTAAATGCATGGGGCTTTTTTGTAAAATTTAAAAATGATATATGTTTAGGCTTAACTTTTTAGGTGTTCAAAACAAGCTGGTGGGTATCTCACACAGAGGAATGTGTTGTCTGTGTAGCAATGCAAATGGAAAGCATTCTAGTTGAAGGAGGGATATATATGACAAATGTGCAAAGCAGTTACGCTTATTCACCCTACTTACAATTTTTTTTTTATAGAGCATAATAATATTTTAACTTTAGAGAAATGGGGAGGCATTGGTGTTTGTTTGAAAGAGGGTATTAGGAAACATTGAATAAATTGATTAATTTGAAAACTACTTGCCTCAAAGCCATGAAAACCTGAAGTCAATCCTCACAATATTTGAAAATTAATCCAGATGGCTGGGTTCTAGATTATGCCTTTTAACACCAGTACTTTGGAGGCAGAGGCAGAGGCAGAAAGCTCCCCCAAAGGTCAGCCCCCTGTACAGAGGAGTAAGTTTCAAAACAGCCAGGGCATCCTATATGAACCTAGTCTCGAGTGAAAAAACATAATGGCTGTATTATACTTCTAACTTCAACATTGATAGGTGGAATGAGAAACTTCACCTCCAAAAAATACATAAAAATAAGACAGCAGCTGAAGATAGGTTGAGTAGTTGCAAGCATTTTCTGCTCTTTTTGCATAATAGCAGGTTTCAGTTTCCAGCCCATGTGGTAGACTACAACTGTCCTGAACTGCTATTCCAGGGAAACTAGCCCTGACTTGTGACTTCAGTGGTCACCAGGTTCAAAAGCAACACACTTAAATACATGAAGGAAAGAATCTCATAGTCTTGTAAGATAGGCTTTATATCAAAAACCCAGGTAGACAGCATCACCCCAAACTTGATTTCTGTCCTCCATTCCTTCTTCATATATATGTCTGATCTACCATCCACCACCAGAGCATAAATGGGTACATAAGAGCCGAGTATATGTAGTGATACAAATAGTTGTTACCAGACAAACTTAAAACTTTGTGGCTCCCTTTAATGATCAAACCTGTGTACCACTCAGCCATCCATGATGATTCTGAAAATATGGGACACCCAGGGAGAGCTGATTGATAATGTTGAGGTATCTCATGTTCCAATTACTATTGAAGTAGAAGGACAGCACCATGTCTGTAGATGGAATAACACTAGCAGTCAGACTGCCTTTCAAAGGTAAGGATAAATGATCCTTCAAGAAGACCATGACATTAGAGCATTTTCCTTAAGTTAATATAAATGATGTAGATGTGCTAAATAAAAAATACATTTTTTTTTTTTCTTAAACACTTTCAAGTTCACTCATGGGAATTTAGGCACATGAGAATCCTTTGGAGTATACTAATCACATCTGTTTTGCCTGAATATAAGTCAATTTTTAAACAATGATTAGTGAAACTTTATTTTACAATATATAAATAATACTCACTCTCATCATTTCTTTATATACTGCTAAGGAATTGGGCAGGATCTACTGTATTCATAGTAATGGGCAAAGAGGTGATCATGGGAATATTAGAGTAAGTACTGTGTAAATTGAGTTCTGTATTGAAAGTGAAAAACTGGCTGTGTTTATACTTGCAATACAGTTTTGCTGAGTACATATTGCTTTTGTCCCATTTGTGGGGATGGAATTTCATTAAGATTGTTGTTAACTTGGAGCAGGGCAATAATTCAGGGGTGTTTTACTACAGTATAAATTGGAGCAGTCTCTATTTACTACCAAAGATATTACACGCAGGGCTATAATTCAGGTATATTTTACTACAGTAGGAATTATAAAAGGAAGTTGAGCATGGTGACTGATAATTCTGTAAGCTTAACCTGAAAAGGAGGTTGGAGTATCAGGACCCTGACTAGACTTTTGCCACAGAGCAGAAGTCAAGCACGAAACAAAGTCACTACAATTGTTCTTTCTTGCTAGAAGAATTAGGTGATCCTTTCTTTTTTCAATATTTTCTGTTTGGCATCGTCCATTTTTGGCAGTTTATCTCTGTGTAATAGCTCCTGCCCATCTTAGCCCATAGTTTGTATTCAAGGGTGGTCTCCAACTCACAGGTAACCACTGCCCTTCTGTCTCCCATGTGCTACATTTTAAAAAATTGTGCCACCACCCGAGGCTTAAACTGCCTTGTATGTCAATTTAACCATTTGGCATTCCTATTATTTTGTAGTTCCATTACCATCCTTGCACCTTACTATAATCATATCTGGTTTCATAAAAAAGAAAGAGAAAAGTCTCCATTAACTAGAAAAGAATTGGACACTCAAGTAGACTATCTCAAAAAAATGTAAAAAAGAGAGAATCATAAACATAAACTACTCTTATAACAATATGAGGAACTCTGTAAACTTCTTTCTATAAGCCTGTGTATGATGTGCATATCACCTCTGACCCAACTGTAGAGAAGCTGAACTCGTTCCAACAACATGTGGCAACTTTGAGGCAAACAAAGGCATGCTGCTGCATTCATTCCCCCATAAAATTTGATTGGAATTTATGTATCCTCTATAATAATTTTGATTGTTTTAAAAAATTAAGAATGAACAGTTTGTCAATATTAATAAACATATCATATTGTGTATGAAAAAATTGGAACTAACTTCTGATTCAAGTATTGAAAAAGATGGAGTGTGTCAATTTCAAAGTGTGTTTTCTGTGTCATTGCAAAGTATTGTGGCACTACATATGTTGCTTTTGCAGGTAATTATGTGTTCAGATTATGCAGTATCAACTCACTTGTATTTATCAATTTGAAAAACCTGACAGCTTTTGCCTTAATTCTCCTAAATAAGGAGCCAGTTTGTATTAAGGGATGCTGAGGTAGGCATCACTTCAGTTTTTGACCAGCCTTGTACACAGAGTGAGTTTGGGGACAGGCAGGGATAGACAGGGAAACCCTTTCAGTGTAAACAAACAGAAAGGGACAGAATATGTGAAGACACCCCAACCATAATACAATATGGAATAAAACTGTTTGTTTACTGTTTGTATGTGTGTGTGTGGCAGGGGGTGGTGTGGGTGTGTTTGTTTATGTTATGGGGAGAGAGAGACAGAAGCACAGATAGACAGAGACAGAGCAATAGAGTGATCATTGTCAAAGTCAATCTACTCCAATTGTCCATCTTATTTATCAGGTTCACAATTATGAAGGTAAATCCTTCTGCCACTGAGACTTACAGATCTCTTTCACCTTTTCCAGTGCTATTATGAAGTTGGACTTTCATGTTTGATTTTCTCTGAACAATCCATCCCCAAATAATGACACAGACATTTCTAAATTATGAATGATTGGCCCTTAACTTAACCTTGTTCCCAACAATTCTCTACACCTTAACAAATGTCTATTAGCCTATTGTCTATTATTCTGTATTCGCAGCTCCTTCCTTTGTCTTCCTGGCATGGGTCCAGGCCTAGATTCATTCCTGAGTTTTTTCTCTCAGCCCAGCAATCCTGCCTAACCATTCCTTTTGGCACTGGCCGTTTAACTTTTATTAAACCAATTAAGGGCCTTAGGCAGGCAAGGTAAAAAAAATCTATTTTCACATAATGATCAAATGTCCCACAAGTTTAACTTTTTAATCATCCCCTTCTAGATTTAGCATTTTGATTTAACTTAGTCCTTCGTGTTTGTACTTTATTGACTGAGATACCTACTCAGGCCCTATTTTGCTTTGTTGGTAATAGAGGCTGAACTTAAATCTCTTAGTATCAGGAATTCCCAGACACCAGCCAATAACCCCACTATAGCCCATAATTTACTACTTTTTAATTAAGAAACAAAATCTACCCTCAATCTTTGTGTGAATAAGAAATGTAATAAAAATTAATTATTGTCTCAGAATGCATAGCACTAGCCATTTTAACTAAACTAATGCTTATTTATGTTAACAAAATAAAATTTATTCCTGAGATGACTGGCGGTGTTTCATGCCTCTGAACCCATGACCCTGTGAGCCAAAAGCATGAATCTCAATGAATTCCAGGCCAGTCACAGATACATAATGAGGCCCTTTCTAAAAACACAACAATGGAAGAGACAGAAGACTAAAAGTTGAAGCACACTGACTGGGTGGCCTTACAGAGGATAAGTGAGTTAATTCCCACCAACCAGATGGTAGCTCACGACCATCTACAATCATATCTGTTGCCCTCTTTCTTTTCTACCAGCAGACATTCGAGTAAAGTACTACATATGACAAAATAACTTTTAAAAACAAATAAAATGTCCTACTGGTTAATTGAAACCCATCACTGTGCCTCTGTTAGAGTTCCCTCAGCTAAAGACCGCCAAATACTTGTTAGATCCCCATATCCTCTTGGGAACATCCTGAGTCCATGCATGCCGGATATTTTTTAAAATTAGTTCATGATTTTTTACATGTAGATCCTTGTTCCCTATATCTCCCTCAATTCCTTCCCCCTTCCTCTTATCATCTGTTGCCCCTCACATTCACCCTGACAACCCTGCCATCCTATTCACCCACAATCAACACATAGGGCTAGGCCATCCAAGTGGGGTCATGTATTTCTGACAGCGCATTTGAAGTGTTGATTAGAATGTCTCTTCTATGTCTAGGTTTATTGGTATCCCTGGATTGGGGGAATGTGTCCTCAAGGTCCATTTGCGCACCAGGAATACATCCAGGTCCCACTGTCTGAACTCCATTAGACAGCTCACACCTTCTAGCTGATACCCATCTCAGGGGTCTGAGTCAAGTTCCATGCTCGATTTTCAGCTATCAGTCTGGGGTCCTATTAGCCTCCTCCTTCATCAGGGTCAGTTGTCTCACGTGTTTCTGCAACTCGATATTGTCCTGTCTCTCTGCATCTGGATTCTAGTTACACGCAGTGTTTACTTCTGAGTGTTTGCTTCTGTTTTCTACGCAGAGTAGATGAGGGCTCCATGTAGTGCTCGGGAGTTAGTTGCTGATGTAATTTTCATGGAAGGTCAATAATGGAAGCCTTTCCACTGTTGCTCAGTTTGTTAGTTGGAGTCAGTCTTGTAGGTCTCTAGATATAGCTTTAGGTTCAATTTTCTCTTCAAACCAATAATGACTTGCTCTTTTATGTTTCCTTTCTCCTCTCTACCATGTTCTACTCTTGTGCCTGGGTTACCTCATTCATGATTGCTTCTTCAATTACTATCCACTTGCCTGTGCATTTCCAGATTCCATTTTTTCTGTAGATTAGTAGTCCATTGTGTAGATGTGCCACAAGTTCTTTATCCATTCTTCAGTTGAGAGGCATCTGGGTAGATTCTAGGTCTCCATGTGTTACAAATAATGCTGCTATAGGTATAAATAAACACATTTTTGGTTGCATGAATGTGGATAATTTGGGTATATAACCCTGAGTGTAATTGCCAGGTCCTCTTGCAAACCACCCCTCATCTTTCTGAGGAACTGCCATAGCTATCTTGGAAATGGCTGTACAAGTTTGAACTCCCAAAAATCAGTGGAGGAGTGTTATCCCTTCTACACACATCCGACCAGCAGTAGTCAGGAGCCAAAAGCATGAATCTCAATGAATTCCAGGCCAGTCAAAATTACATAATGAGGCCTTTTCTTCAAATATACAGCAATGGAATGGTTAGATGGCTAAAAGTTCAAGCACACTGATTGTACTTTTAGAGGATATGAGTTACTGGCCAACAATCAGATGGTAGTTCACAACCATCTACAATGAGATTGTTGCCCTCATCTTTTCTACCAAGAGATATTCAAGTAGTGATACTACACATGATAAATAATTTTTTAAAAATGAAATAAAACGCCCTACTCGATACTTGAAACCCATCACTGGGCTCTGCTAGAGTTCCCCCTAGCTAAAGAACTCAACATCTCTCTTTTTAGATCCACTATTCCTCATGGGCACGTTTCTGAGCCCTGCATACTGAATTTTTTTCTAATGATTATTGTTTATTTTACTTGTCGATTCCCTTTATCACTCACTCCCTACCATTTCTCGCCCTTCCATTCTGTCCCCCTTCTCTTGCACCCTGACCAACTCCCCTCCCATTCATCCCCCTGCCCAGATGGGGCTATGACATCCAGGTAGGGTCATGTATTTCTGACAATGAGAGTTCTATTTATGGTATGGTTAGAGTTATGGTGAGTATTATGGTTGGTGGTGTAGCTGCGTAGGGTTGGGTTGCTGAAGCCCAGGAAAGGAGTGAGAGCTCATGCCGAAGATAACAGGAAAAGAAAGTAAACTTCAGATGGGAGAGAGTTTACCCTTAGCTGTCTATGTAATTATTTGGTACCTTTGCTGAGCAATCAGTGGGATAAGAGATGTGGGAAGAAACATTTGAGGCACCCATAAATGATGTGACTCAGCGCCTTACCTCTACTAGAGAGGTCAACACCTCTACCAGAGATGATTAAAAAAGGAGTAGGGCCCTGCTGACATCATGCACCTGGGCTTGCCCAAGTATCCAGAGCTCTTGGGGTTTGTACTGCAGAAGCAATGGGGAAATGTGGCTATGAGCAAGATGTGTAAAACTGATGGACAACGTGTGAGGTCTAGACAGAGATGGAAACATTGGAAAAACACGGAGGGCCAGAATCAGGGTTTGGTGAGACAGCAGAACCTGGAGCCCAGAGACAGAAAGGTGAAACAGGAGCTCAGGTCTAAAAGAAGGTACATGGGTTTCCCATCCTGTTGTGCTTGTTGCCTCTAAGGATGGAGTCACCTTTGATACATGTGAACTTCCTGGCAGAGGATGAGGAGCTGTAGCTCTGGAGAACCCCTGGACATGCCCTTGGTCAGCACCCAAAGAGGAAGCAGAGGCAAGGAGCAAGTCCTATCCTTTTCTGAATAAGCAGTGCAGCATGCAAAGTAGGGCTCCATCCCACACAGCTGCCTGCAGTCCAAGCATAGATTTGAATGCTGCATGCCAGGGTTATCACTGAACTTCCAGGCCAGGACTGACTTGTGGAAATTGCGGCTGGCAGTGATGTTCTGTGTCTTCCCAGTCTCACACACAGAAGCCACCAGCTACAAGTGGCTAAATGATTGTCATGATAAACAGTCAATTCCAGGCTCTTTCTTGACAAAAAATAGGCTTAGCTGCAAGTTTCTGGTGTTGAGGAACACTTGGCAAGTGAAATTCCACATGAAGATGCTGCATGGCCACTCAGGTACTTCTAGTGAGGCTACCCTGATGTAATATCAAAAAATCCTGGAGACTTCAAGGATGTGGGCAGCTTCTGAAAAGGTCAGGGTTCCTAGTGTGAGACATATGACCCAGGAAATACAGGAGAAGAGCCATTTTTAAATTCTTAAATATTTATCTAAAAATACATAATATTAAAACTATAGCTTAATATACATAGTAGTATCAAAGTTTCAGTTTTACTTTCCAAAATTTTTATTTAATAAATGAGACAGGAGCCTTCAGAACCTTGGTGAGAGGGTATCAGGTCTCCTGTTAAAAGAATTACAGATAGTTGTGACCCAACATGTGGGTGGTAGGAATTGAACCGGCCTGCACTTAACCACTGAGCCAGCCCTTTGTGCCCTGCCTGCAGAGCTGCATTTGTTCTGAAAAGTGAATCCTATGTGTTCCTTTGGGACTGTGGCTGATATGTCTTATTCAACCTTGGAGGTAGGTTTCTCACCTGAAGCAAAATGCTGTGGATTTTTAGATTTCAGAGGTAAAACTCTGTTTTCTAGAACCCAGGTATGCAAGGCTCAAATTCCTCAGGGCTTAATTTAAAAAAATTCCTCAAAGCTTTCCAAACAAACTAAGGAGTTTGGACTTTATCTTTTGGGAACTAGAAGCTCAAGAGCATAGTTAGGTAGCAATGGAAATCACCAAGTTGAGCAAATGATTGAAAGCTGCATGGCCTTCTTATTAATAAGGTAAGAATATAGAATACCGGGATGCACTTATTACCCACACCCAGTCATGGCCCCCTCTTCTCCTCTTTAGGAAAGTGCATAAATGAATTTTGTGTTACATTGTCATAGATGCTATGAAAGTAAAGTTGAAGAAAGGGTTCTCCCACAAGCCAGAATAGGCTGCTCTGAGCACTATAGCTTGTCTGAAATTCAAAACCACCCAACAGAGAAACAAAACCCTCAAAGAGTTTCTGAATTTGTACCCACGGCTCCAATCCTCTACAGAGCCCTGAGTAACCAGTTAGGGCATATGGAGGGCTTTTGAGAATTTGTTTTATTAAATACAGCCCATGTTGAGGACTAAGTTTTGTATAAATTATCTAAAGCAGAAGTAAATGTTAAAAATCATTTCCAGTTATTCGCTTCTCTTTAGTATCAGCTAAGGTCTTGTGGCTACACATGTCACTGTACATGCATGGTGAGAATGCAACAATGGTTTGCCACTAAATATCTTTCCCTAACCGCATCTTCCGTGATAAGGTGGAAGCTCAAAATAGACTAAATTTGAGGTATTAGCACAGAAATTAACAAGCAGATGAGAGATTCTTCTGCATAAGTTAATATACATCTGTCAGTCTAACATTAAAGTTCACTCACTGCATCACTCATTCATTGCAGAGGTCTCCTACCACCACACTCTTTGTAAATGTAATAGTCCATCACTCAATGAATCAGCTCTCACATGTGTTACCAAGTTCATATTTAAGGTGGTGTGATGATTCGTCTACTTTATGTGCATTTACTTGGATCAAGTGATTTCTTATACTACACTCACCCCCACACACACACACACACACACACACACACACACTACAGAGACACAAAGGCAGAGAATTTCACTTACTGAGCCTCAAATACTCGATGCATCTTCCCAAGGCAGCTAATACCAGATGCTGACCTGTCCCTAGTGTAAGGACTAAAAGAAGGGCACTGCCACCATTGTACCAACAAATGCCATGGTAACTGTCCTGAGGTATTCTTTCTGAGGTGTCCAGTTCCTATATATCACTATGTGACTAAGAACCCTACAGGAGAACTAATTTGTGATACCCAAAACATAAGTACATAGCTGGAGGCAGCAACAGCTGTTTGATCCAAACTATTCACCATCATGCCCTTAGGTAGAAACTCTTACCTGGATGGCTGTGGCTTGAGATGGCTCATTGGGTAAAAGGTCACGGACAGTGGGCATGACTATTTCTCCAAATACAGAGGAGAGGGACATTATGGAGACAGGAGATCCTGCAGTGCATTAACCAGCCAGCCTGGCAGAATCCTTGTGATCCAGGTTCATTGAAGGGCAGTTTCTAGGCAGTAACTCTTCACTGCTGAGATTAGCTTGCTAAGGGTTTGACTCCTGTGTGAACAGCTTCATGACCTTGGACTTGAGAAGCAAGAAGTTCGGATTTTTGTTGTTCTTTGGTTTTTTTGGTTTTGTTTTTGTGTTTTTGAGACAGGATCTGTGTGTAATCACTACACTCAATCGGGCTGATCTTGAACTCCAGATTCTCCTGTCTCTCAAGTGCTAGAATTAAAAGAGCATCCACTACTATCCTGGTAGGAAAAGACTGTGTCAAGTAAGACATGAGGGGAAAAAGGTCATGAAAGCAAACTTTTAAAAATATTGATAGATTAGTTTGTTTTTAACATTTATTTTTATTTTGTGTGCGTATGTAAAATCACATAGGAAGCCCTCCAAAAAAAAAAAAAAAAAAAAAAAAAAAAAAAGCCATCAGATCCCCTACAATACCTGGAGTTACAGATGGCAGTGAGCTCACCCTGTGGAGGCTGGAAACCAAACTCTAATCTTTCTGCTTACTTCGTTACTTTTTTGAGACAGGGTCTCCAATAACAGGCTAGCCTTGAAGTTGCTATGTAGCTGTGTAGCGAGGATGACCTTGAACCTCTGATCTTCCTGCCTCTACCTCTCAAATACTGGGATTATAGGTAAACACCACTATACATACCTAATGTTGGAGAGCCAGGAATAGAGCCCAGGGTCTCATGCATGCTAGGGCAAGCTCTCTCTAAACACTGAGCTACATACACTCATCACAAATTGAACTTTCTCGTAGTTAAGAATTTTCCAATAGAAGATACTCTAAAATTGGCCAGAAAGGCAACACAATAAGAAATGAAACTGTTATATATAAAGCAGACATATAGGGTATGTAGCCAAAGTAGGGAAACAAGTACAAACCAGTAGAAAAAGACAGCCCACTAAAAACCGATCAAGGGCTCAGGGAGACATTTCAGAAAAACCGCGGGCTCTTTTGATGGCCCAGTGAGCAAGTGGAAAGGTTGCAGACATGTCAGTTGTCAGGGAAAACAACAGGCAAATGGAACCATCAGTGCACAGTTATAAGTCTACACAAAAATGTAAAAGATTAATGGCAGGGCCAGTGAAATTGAAAGGTCACTCTGCCTGGCTCCCACAAATTGCTCCCTGACTTCCACTCTTGCTATGGGACCTGCTCCCACAAATGCTTGTTTAAAACACATACACAGAGAGACAGGGGGAGGAAATAAGAGAGAAAGAGGAACATGTTAGAAGGTGGCACACCAGTTCTGTTCAGTGTAGCCACAAACAGGAACAACACAAATATCCATTAGCATTAGGAGTGGAATTAGGTGCATGGGTGAGGAAGAGGCCAAGGAGATGGAGAAGCTTAGGGTCAAACTGAGGGCCTCACAGGTGCTAGGGCAGTGCTCTGCTGTTTTGCTTCCAAACTCAAACTCGGGTGCGAAAGTCATTTGTCCTCTGTAGAGCGCAGAGTCCTTGGTATATAAGGTTCAAGGACTTATCCCTTTAAATTGTTCCCGAATCTCCTATTTAGGTGAACTAGGTGGTGTGTACTCAATCTGAAGTGCCCCAGTAGATCAAAAGAAGGCAAGAACAAGGCATCCCTTAGCAATTAAACGTTCCTGCCATCTAAAATGTCAGCTCTCCCTCCAGAGAGCTGCCTTTCCCTGTTGCACAGTTGTGCTTGACATACAAGTAACAGCTTGCCTGGGCATGAACCCAAAAGAGGCTGATTAAATGTGATCCTTTCCCTGTGCTCTGAAGTCCACACCCACTGCCAAGAGGGCTGCTTACCTGCAGAGGCTCAGCAGGCGGGGTCTCCCCTTACCCCCCCTGGCAGGTGTTAATGTGATTACTAATTAAAAGGTAGGCCAGCAGAGGGCAGACACTAGGACCTGACTGAGAGCTAACTCAGGGAATGGAGAAGGCATGGCCTCAGTGAGGCAACCAGCTGCAGTTCCTGTTTGCCTGCATCCCCTATGCCATGGGCTTGGAAAGTGTGGTGTTTGCCGTACCTGTGCCAGATAGTACATTTGAGTTGAGTGCCCACTAGCAGGATACAGGAGCTGCCTGGACGCCGGGGGCAGTGATCCTTGATGTTGGTCTGGTATATCACTTGTTCCTAGGATATCCCAGGATGCCCTTACCTTCTGTTAAAAAGAGACATCCTGTCAAAATGTAGGAGCCTGGATTTGTTTTGACTCTGAACAGCCATCAGTAACCGATAAACACGGAAAGAGCTTGATCCTGTAGGCAGTGGATGGTCTGGCTGTCTGAAAGCTATGATGGACATGGCTGTACTGGTCAGAGACTCTGACATGTTAACTTTGGGACAGAAAGTATCATATTAGCCCCCATGCACTGGTGACCACGAGAGCATTGTCAGGCAGCCCACAGAACAATGGATGTCCAATGCCCACATGAATCACTGATGCACTACCTGCCATTCTTCTGCCTGAGAAGACTTGATAAATAAGTAATTTGGGACTGTCATCACCTGCTGATTAAAGAGGCAGGAGATTGCAAAGACCTTACAGTCTTCCCTCTGTCCCTGGAAACACTAACTTAGTTCACTGATGGGAACAGTTACCTTGTGAAAGGTAAAGAAAGGACTGGGACAAGGATGTGAATGAAACCTGCAGCGGTTTGAGCTGTGCAGCCTGCCAGAAGGAACCCCAGCATGAGAAGCTGAGCCTTGGCCCATGAAGGAGAAGCCTTGTAGCTGGCAAAGAAAAGAAAAAATCTTCAAAAATCCAAATGCAGCAGTTATGTTTGCACCTGTCCATGTGCACGGGGCTGTCTGTAAACAAAGGGACTGGCTAAGATTTACTGTGAGCAAGTCAGAGAGCCAGAGATGAGCTGGACACCTGTATTCCTCCACATTTTCCCCACTGTCCTCCTTGAGTCACAAGTTGTAATTCTCACAGGGACAGTGACCTGGAGCATAAGCTAAGTAAGCCCTTTCTGACTTGCACCAGTGTGGTCAGTGTTTTAGCACAGTACCACATGCTCACCAGAATGGTAAGATATGATTTTCTTTCTTTTCACCTGTGGTGAAGTAAATGTATGTTTTATTGTTTATTTTCATCTCATTTGTTCTTTTTCCAAGATAGGCTCTTAGCAATACAGTCCTTTGTGTCCTTGAACTTGTGACTCCTGTCTCAAGCTTCTTGAGTACTGAGCAAGGCATGTACCATTCCACTGGTTTGTAATTTTCACTAATTAAATACCACATGGTTACATTTAAGTTTTTTATTTATACTTACTTGTTTTGAGGCAGGGTCTTGCTTTGTAGCCAAGGCCAGCTTGGAGGTAGTAGCAGTCATCTGTCCATACTTCCAAGTGTTGCAATTATAAATTTGCACTACACATAGTTACCTAAATGCTGGGGCTTTTTTTGTAAAAAAGAAAATGATATATGTTTAGGCTTAAATTTTGTGGTGTTCAAAACAAGCTGGTGGGTATCTAAGACAGAGGAATGTGTTGTCTGTGTAGCAATGCAAATGGAAAGCATTCTAGTTGAAGGAGGGATATATATGACAAATGTGCAAGGCAGTTACACTATTCACCCTGCTTACAATTTTTTTTGTTTTACAGAGCATAATAATATTTTAACTTTAGAGAAATGGGAGGCACAGGTGTTTGTTTGAAAGAGGGGATTAGGAAACATTGAATAAATTGATTAATTTGAAAACTACTTTCGCAAAGCCATGAAAACCTGGAAGTCTAATCCTCACAATACTTGAAAAATTAATCCAGATGGCTGGGTTGTGGATTATGCCTTTAACACCAGTACTTTGGAGGCAGAGGCAGAGGCAGAAAGTTCTCCAAAGGTCAGCCTGTTGTACAGAGTGTGTTTCTAAACAGCTATGGCATCCTATAGGAACTCTTGTCTCGAGTGAAAAAACATAATGGTTGCATATACTCTTAACTTCAACATTGATAGGTGGAATGAGAAACTTCACTCCAAATACAAAAACAAGACAGCAGCTGAAGATAGGCTGAGCAGTTGCAAGCATTTTCTGCTCTTTTGCATAATAGCAGGTTTCAGTTTGCAGCCCATGTGGTGGACTACAACTGTCCTGAACTGCTATTCCAGGGAAACCAGCCCTGACTTGTGACTTCAGTGGTCACCAGGTTCAAAAGCAACACACTTAAATACATGAAGGAAAGAATCTCACAGTCTTGTAAGTTATGGCTTATATCAAAAACCCAGGTAGACAGTATCACCCCCAAACTTGATTTCCTGTCCTCCATTCCTTCTTCATATATATGTCTGATCTACCATCCACCACCAGAGCATAAATGGGTACATGAGAGCCGAGTATATGTAGTGATACAAATAGTTGTTACCAGACAAACTTAAAAACTTTTTGGCCTTTAATGATCAAAACTGCAAAAATTAATTACCAATTCAGGATGATTCTAAAAATATGGGACACCCAGGGAGAGCTGAGTGATAATGTTGAGGTATCTCATGTTCCAATTACTATTAAAGTAGAAGCATACCACCCATGTCTGTAGATGGAATAACACTAGTAGCCTGTGACTGCTCTTCAAAGGTAATGATAGATGATCCTTCAAGAAGACCATGACATTAGAGCATTTTCCTTAAGTTAATATAAATGATGTAGATGTGCTAAATAAAAAATATTTTTTTTTTTTTTCTTAAACACTCAAGTTCACTCATGTGAATTTAGGCACATGAGAACCTTTTGGAGTATACTAATCACATCTGTTTTCCCCTGAATATAAGTCACTCTAAACAATGATTAGTGAAACTTTATTTTACAATATATAAATAATAATTACTCTACTGCCTTCTTATATACTAAGAATGGGGCAGGATCTACTGTATTCATAGTAATGGGCAAAGAGGTGATCATGGGAATATTAGAGTAAGTACTGTGTAAATTGAGTTCTGTATTGAAACCGAAAAATTGGCTGGGCTTATACTTGCAATACAGTTTTGCTGAGTACATATTGCTTTTGTCCCATTTGTGGGGATGGAATTTCATTAAGATTGTTGTTAACTTGGGCAGGGCAATAACTAGGTGTTTTACTACAGTATAAATTGGAGCAGTCTCTATTTACTACCAAAGATATTACACGCAGGGCTATAATTCAGGGATATTTTACTACAGTAGGAATTATAAAAGGAATATGAGCATGGTGACTGATACCTGTAAGCTTAACCTGAAAATGAGGTTGGAGTATCAGGACCCTGAGGTATTTCTTTGCTACAGAGCAGAAGTCAAGCACGAAACAAAGTCATAATTGTTCTTTCTTGCTCGAAGAATTAGGTGATCCTTTTTTTTCAATATTTTCTGTTTGGCATAACCTACATTTTTGGCAGTTTATCTCTGTGTAATAGCCCTGCCCATCTTAGCCCATAGTTTGTATTCAAGGGTGGTCTCCAACCTACAGGTAACCACTGCCCTTCTGTCTCCCATGTGCTACATTTAAAAATTGTGCTTACTCACCCGAGGTTTAAACTGCCTTGTATGTCAATTTAACCATTTGGCATTCCTATTATTTTGTAGTTCCATTACCATCCTTTTTGCACCTTACTATAATCATATCTGGTTTCATAAAAAAGAAAGAGAAAAGTCTCCATTAACTAGAAAAGAATTGACAACTCAGTAGACTACCCAAAATGTAAAAAAGAGAGTAGTCTACAAAGATGGAACTAATTCTCTTACAATAATATGAGGAACTCAAACTACCTTAGGCCTGTGTATGATGTGCATATCACCTCTGACCCAACTGTAGAGAAGCTGAACCTGTTCCAACAACATGGCAACTTTGAGGCAAACAAAGGTATGTTACGCAATTCATTCCCCCATAAAATTTGATTGGAATTTATGTATCTCATAATAATTTTGATTGTTTTAAAAAATTAGGAATGAACAGTTTGTCAATATTAATAAACATATCATTGTGTAAGTGAAAAAAATTGGAACTAACTTCTGATTCCAAGTATTGAAAAGATGGAGTGTGTCAATTTCAAAGTGTGTTTTCTGTGTCATTGCAAGGCATTGTGGCACTACATATGTTGCTTTTGCAGGTAATATGTGTTCAGATTATGCAGTATCAACTCACTTGTATTTATCAATTTGAAAAACCTGACAGCTTTTGCCTTTAATTCTAAATAAGGAGCCAGTTTGTATTAAGGGATGCTGAGGTAGGCATCACTTCAGTTTTTTGACCAGCCTTGTACACAGAGTGAGTTTGGGGACAGGCATGGATACACAGGGAAAACCCTTCTCGAGTAAACAAACAGAAAGGGACAGAATATGTGAAGACACCCAACCATAATACAATATGGAATAAAACTGTTTGTTTACTGTTTGTGTGTGTGTGTGTGGCAGGGGTGGGGTGTTGGTGTGTTTATGTTTATGTTATGGGGAGAGAGAGACAGAAGTTCAGATAGACAGAGACAGAGCAATAGAGTGATCACGCAGTCAAAGTCAATTCAATTCCAATTGTCCATCTTATTTATCAGGTTCACATTTATGAAGGTAAACTTTTCTGCCACTGAGACTTACAGATCTCTCTCACCTTTCCAGTGCTATTATGTAGTTGGACTTTCTTGTCAGATTTTCTGGAACAATCCATCCCCAAATAATGACACAGACATTTCTAAATTATGAATGATTGGCCTTTAACTTAACCTTGTTCCCAACAATTTCCTATACCTTAACAAATGTCTATTAGCTCATTGTCTATTATTCGTAGACGCAGTTCCTTCCTTGTCTTCCGCCATGGGTCCAGGCCTAGATTCATTCCCCTGAGTTTTTCTCTCAGCCCAGCAATCCTGCCTAACCATTTCTTTTGAGCAATTGGCCGCTACTTTTTATTAAACCAATTAAGGGCCTGTCTGCAGGCAAGGTAAAAAGCACCCTATTTTCACATAATGATCAAATGTCCCACAAGTTTAACTTTTAATCATCCCCTTCTGGATTTAGCATTTGGTTTGATCTCAGGTCCTTCGTGTTTGTACTTTATTGATGGAGATAAATACTCAGGCCCTATTTTGCTTTGTTGGTAATAGAGGCTGAACTTAAATCTCTTAGTATCAGGAATTCTAGACACTAGCCAATAACCCCTAATTATAGCCCATGATTTACTACTTTTTGACTGGGAAACAAAAATCGACCTCAATTTTGCAGTGACGAAGAAATGTAATAAAAATTAATTTTGTCTCAGAATGGAAGCAGCACTAGCCATTTTAACTAAACTAATGCTTATATTTATGTTAACAATATAAAATTTTATTCCTGAGATGATCATGGTGTTTCATGCCTTTGAACCCAGAACTCAGGAGCCAAAAGCATGAATCTCAATGAATTCCAGGCCAGTCACAGATACATAATGAGGCCCTTTTCTTAAAAACACAACAATGGAAGAGACAGAAGACTAAAAGTTGGTTAACACTGACTGTACTTACAGAGAGGATATGAGTTGATTCCCACCAACCAGATGGTAGCTCACGACCATCTACAATCAGGGATCTAAGGTCTCTTCTTTCTACCAGCAGACATTCAAGTAGGGTACTACATATGACAAAATAACTTTTAAAAATGAAATAAAATGTCCTACTGGTTAATTGAACCCATCACTGTGCCTCTGGTAGAGTTCCCTCAGCTAAAGACCGCCAAATACTTGTTGGATCCCCATATCCCTTGGGAACATCCTGAGTCCATGCAAGCTGCCGGATATTTTTTAAAATTAGTTCATGATTTTTTACATGTAGATCCTTGTTCCCTATATTCTCCCTCATTCCTTCCCTTCCTCTCATCTGTTGCCCCCTCACATTCACACCCTGACCACCCTGCCATCCTATTCACCCACAATCAACACCAGGTCTAGGCCATCCATGGGCTTCTCATGTATTTCTGACAGCTTATTTGAAAAGTTGATTAGAATGTCTCTTCTATGTCTAGGTTTAGGGGTATCCCTGATTGGGGGAACAAGTGTCCTCAAGGTCCTTTTGTGCACTCAGGAATACATCCAGGTCCCACTGTCTGAACTCCATTAGACAGCTCACACCTTCTAGCTGGATACCCATCTCAGGGGTCTGAGTCAGTCCATGCTCGATTCACAGCTATCAGTCTGGGGTCCCCATTAGCCCCTCCTTCATCAGGTCAGCTGTCTCAACGTGTTTCTGCAACTCAATCTTGTCCTCTCTTTCTGCATCTGGATTCTAGTTAGATGCAGTGCTTACTTATGGGTGTTTGCTTCTGTTTTCTACAGAGACTAGATGAGGGCTCCATGTAGCGCTCAAGTTAGTTGCTGGATCTCATTTTCAGGGAAGGTCAATAATGGAAGCCTTTCCACTGTTGCTCAGATTGTTAGTTGGAGTCAGTCTTGTAGGTCTCTAGATATAACTTAGGTTCAATTTTCTCTTCTAAAACCAATAATGACTTGCTCTTTTATGTTCTCTCCTCTCTACCATGTTCTACTTTTGTGCCTGGGTTACCTCATTCATGATTATTTCTTCAAGTGCCATCCACTTGCCTGTGCATTTCCAGATTCCATTTTTTCTGGTCAATTAGTAGTCCATTGTGTAGATGTGCCACAAGTTCTTTATCCATTCTTCAGTTGAGAGGCATCTGGGTAGCTTCTAGTTTCTTGCTATTACAAATAATGCTGCTATAGATATAATTAAACACTTTGCTTTGTTGCATGAATGTGGATAATTTGGGTATATGGCTATGAGTGGGATTGCCAGGTCCTGTGGTAAACCAATTCCCATCTTGCTGAGGAACTGCCATAGCTATCTCGAAAATGGCTGTACAAGTTTGAACTCCCAAAAGCAGTGGAGGAGAGTTCCTTCTACACATCCTGTCCAGCAGTACCAGGGAGCCAAAAGCATGAATCTCAATGAATTCCAGGCCAGTCAAAATTACATAATGAGGCCTTTTCTTCAAACACAACAATGAAATGGAAAGATGGCTAAAAGTTCAAGCACACTGATTGTACTTACATAGAGGATATGAGTTACTTCCACCAACCAGATGGTAGTTCACAACCATCTACAATGAGATTGCTGCCCTCTTATTTTCTACCAGGAGATATTCAAGTAGGATATTACATATGATAAATAATTTTTAAATGAAACAAAACGTCCTACTGGATACTTGAAACCCATCACTGGGCCTCTGCTAGAGTTCCCAGCTAAAGACCTCAAGATCTCTGTTAGATCCACTAATCCTCTTGGGCACATTCCAGTCCCTACATACTGAATTTTTTAAAATTATTATTGTTTATTTTACGTGTCGATTCCTACCCTCACTGCTAACCTCACTCCTCTGGCATCTCCCTCCCCTTTACTCCACCCTGACCACCTCCCCTTCCATTCACCCCCTCTCCAATATTGGGCTATGCCATCCAGGTAGGGTCTGTATTTCTGACATTGAGAGTTCAGTTTAAGGTATGGGTAGAGTTAGGGTGAGCATTTAGGTTGGTGGTAGCGCTAGGTGTTGGGTCTCTGAAGCCTATGAAAGGAGTGAGAGCCCATGCGAAAGGAAAGTAAGTTTAGATAGAAGAGAGTTTGGCCTTAGCAGTCTATGTAATTATTTGGGACCTTTTGCTAAGCAATCAGTGGGATAAGAGATGTGGGAAGAAACATTTGAGGCACCCATAGATAATGTGACCCAGAGCCATAGGTCAACATCTCTACCAGAGATGATTGATTCAGCAGTAGAGCTGTGCTGATATCATGTACCTGGGCTTGCCAAAGGATACAGAGCTCTGGGGATTGTACTGCAGAAGCCAATGGGGGAAATGTGGGTAGGAGCAAGATGTGTAAACTGATGGACTACCTGTGAGGTTCAGGACAGAGAGGGAAACATTGGAAAAACACGGAGGGCCAGAATCAGGGTTTGGTGTGATAGCAGAACCTGGAGCCCAGAGACAGAAAGGTGAAACAGGAGCCCAGGTCTGAAGAAGGCACATGGGTTTCTCCCATCCTGTAGTGCTTGTTGGCTCAAGGGATGGAGTCACCTTTGATACATGTGAACTTCCTGGAAGAGGATGAGGAGCTGTAGTTCTTGAGAACCCCTGATTGGCTCTTTGGTCAGCACCCAAAGAGGAAGCAGAGGCAAGGAGCAAGTCCTATCATTTTCTGAGGAAGCTGTTTTGCATGGTAGCAGGGCTCCATCCCACACAGCTTTACTGCAGTAAGCACAGAGATGAATGCTGCATGCCAGGCGCCACACCGAACTTCCAGGCCAAGATTGCCTTGTGGAAATTGTACAAGGATGTTCTGTGTCTTCCCAGTCCACACACAGAAGCCACCAGCTACAAGTGGCTAAATGATTGTCATGATAAACAGTCAATTCCGTTGGGCTCTTTCTGACAAAAAATAGGCTTAGCTGCAAGTTTCTGGTGTTGAGGAACACTTGGCAAGTGAAATTCCACATGAAGATGCTATGTACACTAGGTACTTTAGTTAGGCTACTCCTGGACGTAATATCAAAATCCTGAGATTTAAGGATGTGGGCAGCTTCTGAAAAGGTCAGAGTACCTAGTGTGAGACATATGACCCAGGAAATACAGGAGAAGAGCCATTTCTAAATTCTTAATATTTATCTAAAAATACATAATAAAAACTATAGCTTCATACATAGTAGTATCAAAGTTTTAGTTTTACTTTCCAAAATTTTTATTTAGTAAATGTGCATGCATTTGTTCCTGCAGAAAGGAGCCTTCAGGACCCAGAAGAGGGTATCAGGTCTCCTGTTAAAAGAATTACAGATAGGTGTGAACCACTATGTGGATGCTAGGAATTGAACCAGGCGTCGCTAAGGGCATTAACTATTGAGCCAGCCCTTGGTGCCCCAAGCCCTGCAGAGCTGCATTTGTTCTGAAAAGTGAATCCTATGTGTTCCTTTGGGACTGTGGCTGATATGTCTTATTCAACCTTAGAGGTAGGTTTCTCACCTGAAGCAAAATGCTGTGGATTTTTAGACCCTCAGAGGTAAAACTCTGTTTCTAAAACCCAGGTATGTACACCAAATTCCTCAGGGCTTAAGTTTAAAAAAACAAAATTTCAAAAGCTTTCCAAACATACTAAGAAGTTTGGACTTCATCTGTGGGGAACTAGAAGCTCTAGAGGGTAGTTAGGTAGCAAAAATGGAAATCACCAAGTTTAGCAAATGATTGAAAGCTGAATGGCCTTCATATTAATGAGGTAAGAATATAGAATCTCCAGATGCACTTATTGGCCCACACCCATGCAGTCATGGCCCCCTCTTCTCCTCTTTTAGGAAAGTGCACAAATGAACTTCAGTGTTGCGATTGTCATAGATGCTATGAAAGTAAAGTCTGAAGAAAGGGTTCTCCCACAGCCAGAGTAGGCTCCTCTGAGCACTAAAGCTTGTCTGAAACCTTAAAACCAACGCTGGAAGAGAAACAAACACCTCAAAGAGCTGAATTCGCTCTACTGTCCAGTCCTCTACAGAGCTCTAAGTAACCAGTTAGGGCATATGGAGGGCTTTGAGAATTTGTTTCATTAAATACAGTCCATGTTGAGGACTAAGTTATTGTATAAATTATCTAAAGCAGAAGTAAATGTTAAAAATCATTTCCAGTTATTTGTCACTCCTTAGTGTCAGCTAAGGTCTTGTGGTCACACATGTCACTGTACATGCATGGTGAGAATTTAAAATATGGTTTGCCACTAAATGTCTTCCCCAACCCAACCCAGTGAGTGCTGAGAGCTCAAAATAGCCAAAATTTGAGTTATTTCCTCTGAATTAATAAGAAGTTGAGAGATTTGTTCTGTAAAAAGGGAATATACATCTGTCAGTCTAACATTAATGTTCACACACTGCATCATTCTCTCCATGCAGAGGTCCTACTTCACCACATTCTTTGTAAATGTAGTAGTCCATCACTCAATGAATCAGCTGGGACATGAAAGTTACCAAGTTCATGTTTAAGGTGGTGTGATGATCTGACTATTTTTTTGCATTTACTTGAACTGGGTGATTCTTTATACTACACACACACACACACACACACACACAACACATCACAGACACACAAAGGCAGAGAATATCACTTACTGAGCTTCAAATATTAGGATGGTTTCCCAAGGCAGCCAAGACAAGATGCTGGTCTGGTCCCTGGTGTTTGCACTAAAAGAAGGGCACTGCCACCATTGTACCAACAAATCCCATGGTAACTGTCCTGGGTGTCTTTCTCTGAGGTGTCCAGTTCCTAAATGTCACTATGTGTGGCTAAGAACCCTACAGGAGAACTAATTTGTGATACCCAAAACATAAGTACATAGCTGGAGGCAGCAACAGCTGTTTGATCCAAACTATTCACCATCATACCCTTAGG